>NC_142739.1:21616259-21776259 GCF_051943395.1 Hippocampus bargibanti | reverse complement strand
TATTTTAACAAATCAAACTCAGCTTTGGTATTACGGGCATGGCTTGTACTTAGTATGAATCAAATTTGTGGATTTCAGTCAGTGGATGAGATGTGGCAGCACTGTGCCATCCGGCTGACCGATGCCGTGCAGTACGTTGTGGAGTTCGCCAAACACATCCCTGGATTCCGTTTCCTCAGTCAGAACGACCAGATCGCCCTTCTCAAAACCGGTGGGTTCGATTTTCCTTCACGTCACTTCCTATCTGAGTACAACCGTGAGTGTTTGATAGAGAATAGACACAATAGAAGTTATCATATTTAAAAGTTTCATGCTTAGAAGGCCCACAATGGAAGCACACAAAATCTGCGGTCCATTTGAGGTGAACAGATACAGCCTGTTAAACTGTCATCTTCATGTAGGAGATCTGGTCTTGGACTAATTTCCAACTTGGTAAACTCCTTCACAGGAAGAGGTCATTATACAGGTTACAAATCTATCGGTTCGTGGAAAGGACAACTGATAAAAATGTCTACATTCTGTTGTTTTAAAGGGCGTGGTATTGAAATCAAGAAGACTTGAATTTGATTTGCATATACTCTCAATAAATAGCTTGGCAGAGGGCTGCAGAAGTTGGGCGTTGGTCATGAATGGCTGCGTCCCCTGCCTGCAGTAAAAGACAATCTTCCTGTGTTCGAGCCTTTGTTCAGTGTGTGACCGAACATCTCTGACAGTCTTACTTTTGCCTCAGGGTCTTTGGAGGTTGTTCTGGTTAGGATGAGCCGCTTCTTCAACACAGAGAATAACACCGTCTTTTTTGATGGTAAATATGCAGGAACTGAAGTCTTCAAGTCTTTGGGTGAGGCCCCCTTCTGCACCAACGCACTCTAGAAATCCGTGGGCCGCTCAATGATGCATTCTGGCGTTTTTCTTGCAGCATGTGGCGACTTAATAACCGCAGTGTTCGACTTTGCTCACAGCGTGTGTGCTTTAAGGCTCACCGATCAGCAGGTGGCTCTCTTCAGTGCTCTGGTCTTGATCAATGCAGGTTGGATTCACTCACTCATCCACTTTTGTGTTTATTGCTGGCATTAAATCTACTGGATACTTCATTCAGTAGAGTTGAGAAGCTCAAATACAAAAGCAGCCAAGCGCCATTGAGACAAACTGCAATCAAGCCCTCTAAAAACATAATGAACTCATTCACTGCCAGATGATGTGCAAAAATGTGTCCACTCCAGTGCCAGGGTTTTTGTCATTTTCACTCAAATTACAGGACCCACAGAATATTGACTTTTAGGACTACATAAACATTCGATTCAGCGTAAGAAACCTGAGATTGAGCTTGAAATGGGGGCAGCTGTACAAAATACAATACAATACATATTGATTTTTATAGCGCTTTAACAACAGGTGAAGCTGTAAAAAGGTACTGAACATGGACAACTATCATAAACAGGAAATAAAGCAGTCAAGATAGTAGAACGCACCAGGGAGTAAAACTAAGATCAAGTCTGAATCATGCATATAGTGCTTTAACAACAGCTGAAGCCGTAAAAAAGCACTCACATGCACAAAAGGCAAATGCTACCCACTCGTGGAAGGGAAAAAAAATACATTGCCAGAGGTCTGACCAGCGCTTTATCTGCACCCCCGCAAGAAAAACCAAAATTGGAATAAATTTGGGAATGGCGCTCCATGTAAATTCGGGAATAATAATAATGAGTTAATATGCGATATAAATGATATCAGATATACATAAAGGTTTTGGTCTTTTGTAAATTATCCTTGGGTGCTTTGAAAGGCACTTGTAAATTAAATTTATTATTATTATTATTATTATTATTATTATTATTATTATATTATTATTATTATTATTATTATTAATAGTAATAATAATAATATTATTATTATTATTATTATTATTATTATTATTATATTCTATATATAGTCTTGTGTTAAATTAAACAATGGATGGGGGGTTGCTCAAAATTGCATTCCACTACATTGCAATGTTTAATTTGATTAACTGCATTAAGCATTAGTTACATTTCATTTACTCGATTAACCAAAAAATCTAGATGCAGTTTTGATCTTTCAACTCTTGAATTCAATGTGGTGCCAAAATAAGATAAATATTTTTCTTATTAGTTTTGATTGATACTGTCAAGGTAAAGGAGATATATTTTTCAATATTTTTGTTAGTCAGTAATTGCAGTTTTCGGTGGTGTACATGCACTGCAACAAGATTAAATAATAATAATGTATTTCATTTATAAGCAAGCGCCTTTCATAACTCTTAAGGACACTTTAAACTTAAAGTCACAGGATAAGTTTTTCTGCGGGTGAGCAGCGGCAGCCAGATTTGATTATTATGGTCCCGTGTTGCCCTCGTGTGGTTATTTTTTGACATTGTCAAATTGACAAGGCGCCCCAATGGGGCGCTGCCCCATGAACCAGCACAAAAACTGCGGTAACTTGAGATGATATGATATGATATGATATGATATGATATGATATGATATGATATGATATGATATGATATGATATGATATGATATGATATGATGCTGTCGTTTATTTCTGTGCAGATCGTCCATGCCTGGAAGACAGAGGAAGGGTGCAACGAGTGCAAAGAAGTGTGGCATTCGGTCTCAGACACATTCTACACAGAGACAACCGTGACAGTCTAATGCACAAGGTTCACCTTAGACCACTTACTGTATTTATAACATTAAATTTAAAATAAAAGTCAGTAATTCTTTATCTGTTCATTAATTTCTGTATTTATTACAGCTGTACCAGAGGATGTCCGAGTTACGTTCTCTCTGCAGTCTGCATATGGAGAAGCTGCGCTGGTTCAGTCAACGATACTCACCCACTGCCAACTCTCTTTTCCCACCTCTCTACAAAGAGTTGTTTGCTTCCGAGGCAGAATTGATGTTGCTGCCGGGAACCACGCACTGATGCCACTCAAGGAAGTGCGCCGGTACACACACAAACACACACACATATATGCATACACATCTAATGAGATCCACTGTATTACGAACTATGCAAATGTAATAATAATAATAATAATAATCCATCCATCCATCCATCCATCCATCCATCCATCTTCTGCCGCTTATCCGGGGTCGGGTCGCGGGGGCAGCAGCTTCAGTAGGGAAGCCCAGACTTCCCTCTCCCCAGCCACTTCTTCCAGCTCGTCCTGGCGGATCCCGAGGCGTTCCCATGCCAGCTGGGAGACATAGTCTCTCCAGCGTGTTCTGGGTCGTCCCCGGGTCTCCTGCCAGTGGGGCATGCCCGGAACATCTCGCGAGGGAGACGTCCCGGGGGCATCCTAATCAGATGCCCGAGCCACCTCATCTGGCTCCTCTCGATGTGGAGGAGAAGCGGCTCGACTTTGAGCCCCTCCCGGATGACCGAGCTTCTCACCTTATCTCTAAGGGAGAGCCCGGACACCCGACGGAGAAAGCTCATTTCGGTCGCTTGCATCCGGGATCTCGTTCTTTCGGACACAACCCATAGCTCGTGACCATAGATGAGGGTTGGGACGTAGATCGACCGGTAGATTGAGAGCTTTGCTTTTTGGCTCAGCTCCTTCTTCACCACGACAGATCGGTACAAAGTCCGCATCACGGCAGACGCCGCACCGATCCGCCTGTCGACCTCTCGATCCCTTTCACCCTCACTCGTGAACAAGACACCCAGATACTTAAACTCCTCCACTTGAGGCAAAAACTCCTCCCCGACCCGGAGAGAGCACTCCACCCTTTTCCGACTGAGAACCATTGTCTCAGATTTGGAGGTGCTGATTCTCATCCCAGCCGCTTCACATTCGGCTGCGAAACGCTCCAGCGAGAGTTGGAGAGCTCCACTTGAAGGCCCCAACAGTACAACATCATCTGCAAAAAGCAGAGATGCTATACTGAGGCTACCAAAACGGAAACCTTCAACGCTTCGGCTGCGCCTAGAAATTCTGTCCATAAAGGTTATGAACAGAATCGGTGACAAAGGGCAGCCTTGGCGGAGCCCAACCCTCACTGGAAACGATTCCGACTTACTGCCGGCAATGCGAACCAGAGTCTGACATCGGTCATATAGGGACCGAACGGCCCGTATCAGCCGCTCCTGTACCCCATACTCCCGAAGTACCCTCCACAGAACTCCACGAGGGACACGGTCAAACGCTTTCTCCAAGTCCACAAAACATGTAGAGTGGTTGGGCGAATTCCCATGCGCCCTCGAGGACCCTGCTAAGGGTGTAGAGCTGGTCCACTGTTCCGCGGCTGGGACGAAAACCACACTGTTCCTCCTCAATCTGAGGCTCGACTTTCCGACGGACCCGCCCCTCTAGGACCCCTGAATAGACCTTTCCAGGGAGGCTGAGGAGTGTGATCCCTCTGTAGTTGGAACACACCCTCCGGTCCCCCTTTTTAAAAAGGGGGACCACCACCCCGGTCTGCCAATCCAGAGGCACTCTCCCCGATGACCACGCAATGTTGCAGAGGCGTGTCAGCCAGGACAGCCCCACAACATCCAGAGCCTTTCGGAACTCCGGTCGGATCTCATCCACCCCCGGGGCCTTGCCACCGAGGAGCTTTTTAACCACCTCGGTGACTTCAGTCACAAGGATCGGAGGGCCCACCTCGGAGTCCCCAGACATTGCTTCCTCCAAGGAAGGCGTGTTGGTGGAGTTGAGGAGGTCTTCGAAGTACTCTGCCCACCGGTTCACGACGTCTCGAGTCGAAGTCAGCAGCGCCCCACCCTCACTGGACACAGTGTTAGTGGTGCACTGCTTTCCCCTCCCGAGATGTCGGATGGTGGACCAGAATTTCCTCGAAGCGGTCCGGAAGTCGGCTTCCATGGCCTCACCGAACTCTTCCCATGCCCGTGTTTTTGCCTCGGCGACCACAGAGGCTGCATTCCGCTTGGCTAGTCGATACGTGTCAGCTGTCTCAGGAGTCCCACAGGCTATATAAGCCCGGTAGGACTCCTTCTTCAGCTTTACGGCATCCCTTACTACTGGTGTCCACCAGCGAGTACGGGGATTGCCTCCACGACAGGCACCAACCACCTTACGGCCGCATCTCTGATTTGCCGCCTCAGCAAGGGAGGTACGGAACATGGTCCATTCGGACTCAATGTCCCCCACCTCCCCCGGGACATGTGTATAGTTCTGCCGGAGGTGAGAGTTGAAACTCCTTCTGACAGGGGATTCTGCCAGACGTTCCCAACAAACCCTCACAACACGTTTGGGTCTTCCAGGTCGGACCGGCATCTTCCCCCACCAACGGAGCCTACTCACCACCAGGTGGTGATCAGTTGACAGCTCCGCCCCTCTCTTCACTCGAGTGTCCAAAACATGAGGCCGCAAATCCGATGATACAACTATAAAGTCAATCATCGAACTGCGACCAAGGGTGTCCTGGTGCCACGTGCACATATGGATACCCTTATGTTTGAATAAAGTGTTTGTTATAGACAATCCGTGTTGAGCACAGAAGTCTAATAACAAGACACCACTCCTGTTCTGATCGGGGGGGCCATTCCTCCCAATCACGCCCTTCCAGGTCCCACTGTCATTGCCCACATGAGCATTGAAATCGCCCAGCAGAACAAGGGAGTCCCCAGGGGGAGCGCTCTCCAGCACACCCCCTAAGGTCTCCAAAAAGGATGGGTACACTGAACTGCTGTTTGGTGCATATGCACAGACAACAGTCAGAACCCGTCCCCCCACCTGAAGGCGGAGGGAAGCAACCCTTTCGTCTACTGGGGTGAATCCCAATGTACAGGCGGCGAGTCGGGGGGCAATAAGTATGCCGACACCTGCTCTACGCCTCTCACCGTGGGCAACTCCAGAGTGGAAGAGAGTCCAACCCCTCTCGAGAGGGCTGGTGCCGGAACCCAGGCTGTGTGTGGAGGCAAGCCCAACTATGTCTAGTCGGAACTTTTCAACCTCGTGCACCAGCTCAGGCTCCTTCCCTGTAAGAGAGGTGACATTCCACGTCCCCAGAGCTAGCTTCTGCAGTCGAGGGTCGGACCGCCAGGGTCCCCGCCTTTGGCTGCTGCCCAGCTCACATTGCACCCGACCCCTCTGGCCCCTCCCATGGGTGGTGAGCCCTTGAGAAGGGCTATTATAATAATAATAATAATAATAATAATAATAATAATCATCATCATCATCATCATCATCATCATCATCATCATCATCATCATCATCATCATAAATTGTATTTATAAGCACCTTTCAAAACTTTCAAGGACACTTTATCGTCGAGGGATAAGAACATTTTATGTGGCACAGGCTACAACCTGGGTTGGGTCAATATCAGGGCAACTACAGTATTCATTATTCTTGGTTAATGGTGACCAGGACCACCCGAGATAGATGAAACTCTGTAGAGTTATATAATAATACGTGATAAGACAGTAAAGGGTGCTGGGCTGGGCTGAGAAGTTGCACAGCCAATCCTCATGGCTGTAAATCATGGGATATCGTGCTGTCATTTTGTGACATCAGCACTGGGAACCAATCATGTCCAAAACATCTGTTCCTGTTTCAACTTTACGACTCACAAAATAAAATCTGATATTTTTGCCATTTGTTTATGTTACAGCAGTGTCTGAAATAACGCCTACCCTTACAAAACGTCTCCACCCGGGTGGCCGACAACTTCGAAATCGGAATAAATTATCCCGATTTCGAAATCTTCGTTTGGTTTGGAAATGTCGGAATTTCGGTTCGTTTGGCAATTTGCATACTCGGCACGGCAGCCAATCAGAAGCCTGCTTCGTACTTCCGGACTTTATATTATTGTTATAAGGTTGTGTAAATGTGTATCATTTTCCAAAGTAGATGCACAGAACCTCAGCCCCAGAAGAAAGTTTCAAAAGAAGCTAACAAAATTTATGACGCTACAAAACTTAAACGTACATTATCCCGTGACTGTGAAGTGTCCTTGAGAGTTTTGAAAGGCGCTCAGAAATTACATTTATTATTATTATTATTATTATTAAAAACATCGTGGGAAGAAGAGTTCACGTGGCTCGTAGTCGACGACACAACGCAAGCATTGCATTGTGCAACATGCCGAACAGTGTATGGACAAACGACAACTGGAGCAAAATCATCAGCAAGGGATATTTAAATTAGGCAAGGGAGCATTTTTGGTAGGTACTTCCTTAATTTAAAAAAATCCTTTATACTTTGCAACAATGTTTTTTTTTTTTTTTTTGCGATTAGTCGTCTTATTGTGTTTCAAGTTGTGAAAAATAGGGTAGGCCACATTGTGGCCGGGCAGGCAACTTTTCAGAGTTGTCTGCCCTGGTGTCCGCTAACTTTTTGTCATGAGTTTCAGACACTGGTTATATATACATGCCTGGTAAAAAAAATAAAAAAAAACATAGATAAAATCTCAGCATTACTATTATTTTGATTCAGGCAAAAGGTGTGAAATGTATTGGTTCCCATACGTATGTCTGTGTGTATATTATTTGACAATCTATTTTTATATTATTAAAATCATAGGAGTCGTAACAACTTGAAAGAACACATCACTCAGATAGTTATTTCGATAAAAAAAAATCTATTTTTGAATTATTCACGAATTTTTTTCTTGCGAATGTTATTTCTGAAATGTACATTATGCTATAAAACTACGTCAGCTTGCAGTGTGACGTGATCCAGTGGCAACTCTTTTTGTTTTCCTCGCTGCAGGGCTTTGAAAAACTTGACTCGATGCTAGTTAGTATCTTACAGCCTACAGAACGTCCTTCACATTCACCTGGCGTATTCAACAGGGTGCTCAGAATGCTGTGCACAAATGTGTCATGTGAACTTGAACTGAATGTTTGTGTTGGAACCAAAGCGTTGGTTTATATTGCTTTTGGCATTTATTGTAGAATTTTCATTTTCATGATACATCAGGGTTAAAGGACAACCGACACCTCCGAACAAGTTGTCCATAACCTGTAAAATCACTTCAAATGACTTCTACTGAGCGTATTTTACAAATACAGTAAAGTCTCGTTATATCGATATTGGTTATATCGATAGTACTGCTTATTACGATACTATTTCTATGAACGCAAGGAGAAAATTTACATGCCGCAGGATCGGATATATCGATAGTCCGGTTATATCGATATTTTTTCCGACTCCCGAGAATATCGATATAATGAGACTTTACTGTTTTCAGGAAGTCTTGTTTTCGAGTTGATGACGATGCCTATCGTGACGTTACGTCTGGAACGCCCCTGACCGAGAAAGCGACACACAATGCATTTTGGGTACTTTGTTTAGTCTGAAAACTTCTTGTTGATGCGTGTTGATGGCGAAATTAGAAGGAAAACACATAACGCGATGGTGAATCGTTGTGTGTTGCCCTAAGACTACTATTTGATACTAGTTGACACAAATTTCCAGCAGACAAATCAGCCCATTTCCAACGGAGCTTGGGTGCCATCTTGTGCATTTTCTGGGACGCTACATTGGAGTCCTAATGGCTTGAATTGATACGGGAGGACTTCTTTAATCGATTGCAAACATTTATGCTTTCCTCTTCAGAACTATTTGAATTGTGTTCAGAACTGGATGAGTAACAAGAAAGCATCTTCTCCGAATCTGAAGTCATTGTTTTGATTCTAGAGCAAGGCAAGACGTCCTGGCGTGACGTCACGAACAAGTGGGTGGGACCTTCTTCAACTCGGCATATCCGAGGTCATTTTGAAGTAGTTTTGGGACACTTTAACTCATTTTTATTGGTGTTTTGCATTTGACTAAAAATATCAGCCTGTGAGTTTTGGGTATTTTAGATGCTATAAAACGTTTTTCTGATGTCAGTTAGGAAACAAACAAACTGTGTCGGTTGTCCTTTAAGGTTAAAATCTGTCAACATGAAATGAGTAAAACGCTGACACTGCAAGTGCAAGGAAATGTGTCAAGCACTTCTCTATTTTGAAAGTTTAGTCATAAAAATGTTGGAAATGTTGATCCAAGTGCGACTCTGTGCTCCTACGGCATTTGAAAACATCTACACTGTATCATTAGCTCAGACTATCACAAACTTGCCGTTTGCGTTGAACAAAAGCTATACTGGAAGTGGTCTCCTCAAATGTTGTCATGTAGACAAAACAGAGCGTCAAGAGGATATGATTAAGAAAAGCCTGACACACAGCACAGCTGCTTTTTATCTGCAATAAGCATTTTTTTTTGTGGCGTTACTTTGGCAACATGTACCGTTTAGCACACATAACAGAGGAATTCTCTTTTAAAATTTACTTTTTTAATGCTCCTTCTCTGGAAATATTTTTGTTGCAAATATGTGTTATAACGAATAGTGTGAATAAATTCTTACAATCAAATTCAATAAAAGTTGAGCAACTTTTTGGAGTAAGAAGCAATTTACTCAGTTGCACAAGGGAAATGTTTGTGGATCTGTATTTGTAATAGATATAAAACATCTACACACACCTGGACAAATGCAAATTTCTGTGAAACCAAAATGTTGATGGAAAAATGTTAATATGACCTACGTGGTTCACACAAAGGAATTTTGAATACATCTTTTCGAGAACGGAACTATAAACAAAAATTGATACAATGTAGTTGCAGCAGTGTCCGCACCCTCCTAAGTGGAATATGGCTGTTTTCAAAATTAACCAATCAGATTCACACACATTAAATAGGAGTCAACAAACACCGGCCACCATTTTAAGTGCCTATAATTAACTCCAAATGAAGTTCAGCTTTTCTTGTAGGTTTTCTTGTTTTTCTTTTGTTTTTGTTTGTTTTTTTTTTTTTGCTCTGAAAAGCCTGAAAGTTTTGTGCAAACTGATACTGCATACCATGTGTTTCTCTCTGGCTCTGATTTGGATGTATTTGTCCTCGTATCTCCAGTTGAGCACAATCCATGACAATTTCATGTACATTACCGTATTTTCTGGAATATAAGGTGCGCATTTAACAAATGACACGTATAAACCTTTTCCATGCACAAGTTGCACCGGATTATAAGGGGCACTTTCAATGAATGACATATTTCAAAATGTTTTCCACACAAATCTTATGGAGGATTATGAGGCACATGGTCATCTTTTGAAAACATCTTTTCTTTTAGGTGCGCCTTGTAGTGCAGAAAATACAGTAATTAATTCGGTAATTCAACATTTTATAAAAGTTGCAGTCAACAAACAACAGCGCACGACTCAGAGCTGCTCTTGTTTGTTTTTTGTTAAGACATGGTCAGAACGAGGGATCATGCGGAGGTCATATTTATTCCTCAGAGTGGAATCCGGGAGGCCACATTAACCCTGGGCTCACGATAAGAAGGAATTTAAAGGCCTTGAAAAAAAATGTCTTGAATCGAGGGGGGATAAAAAGTGGACGAAGACGTGTTCAAAAGCCATGTTTGTGACATGTAAAAACAGACCTAAAATAAATCATGACAAAAGATTTTCCGCCGTTTTAATTTTTACCTCACTAGACTTAATAATAATAATGAAAATAAAAATGAAAATTAATAGTGTTGTTATGAATTTTTAGGAACCATATAAATGTTTGATCACTTCCACATAGTATATACACAGCATAGAATAATGATGAATAACTAGTTTTAAAATCAGAAGTCAAGAATAGCTAGTTTTATTCAACTTATTCAAGTCCCATCTCAAAACCCACCTATTTATAATTGCCTTTTCTGTGTAGCTCTATCTCTTGTTTGTATTTATAATTGTATTTTATTTATTGCATTCTATTTGTGATTGTATTTTATTTATTCTAGTACCTATGCTTGTCTGCGACTGTGGCGTGTCCTTCAGAGCTTTGAAAGGATCTTAAAATGTAATGTATTATTATTATTATTATTATTATTATTATTATTATTATTATTATTATTATTATTATTATTATCATTATTATTATTATTGTGGATTCCGTATGACAACTTGAAATGTTGGTTCCGATATTAGCAAGCATCATGGAACTTGACATGCTTGATTTGCTTTCGCGGGCCAGATAAATTGATGTGGTGGACCAGATCTGGCCCCCGAGCCCTGACTTTGACACCTGTGCTGTAACAGCAAGCCAAAAGAGTATGACTGACAAATGTCAATTTACGTGGAGGAGACTCCAATTCTAATGATAAATACTTATCATTAGAATTGAAGATGAGTCACTGGTTAAAAGTGTACTTTTATGGAAACAAATGTGCTTTAGAAATTGTGAGGCCTTGGCCTCCATGCAGACATTCTATCGAGAAGAAGCACTTGGTGTTGAAAGATACAGTCAAAAAGTGTGCTCTCGCATTGAGATAAATGGAAAAACAAAAACAAATATTTGAGTGCGAAATCACGAAGGCTGCCCGGTAGGTTTCATATTTAAAAACAATTCAAATCCCTTAATTTGTCTTACAGGAATACCAAGTCATATACAGGACAGTGGTCCCTTGCTACTTCGTGGTTCACTTATCGCAGTTTAAGTCCATAGCGGATTTTTTTTTTTTTTTCAGGGAAAAAAAGCGTTCGCCGAATGACTCAGAGGTTTTGTACATGGCTGTAGCTTGATAGATTCGCAGCACTGACGTCACCCAATGACAGCATATCTCATGGTTTACAGTCATGTGGATTTGCTGTGCATCTTCTCTGCTCCTCTGTCTTCTCGCATGGGTTATTATTATATCATTCTACTTTGCTGATTTTCGTCTATCGCATGTAGTCCTGGTGCCCATTAACCACGGATTACTGTAGTTTGACAAAACTACGAAAAAAGACACGAAACTGACATTGTACTGTTTTTTTTTTCCACTTCAATCAATTCCGACATGCTAGTAAGTGTACTGTTTGTTGTCTGTGAGCAAATCGCCCCAAATTCCATACTTTGTTGTACAGTGATAGATCAGCTTACGAACATTCTAGCTTATGAACTTTTCGCCTTCCGAACATTAAATTTGCGAGAATATAATCATGGCATACGAACTAGTTTTCGGGGAACACACAGAGCGCCACAATAGCTGGCGGACTAGTTTTCGGCGGACGAACACCAAATCACACGGTCAAACAGCGCCACGGTGGCTGGCGGACTAGTTTTCCACACTCACTTTCTTTGAGTGCACTCACTGCAGATGTGGTTTGTTATCGAGTGTTTGCTTTTTTGGGACCGAAAAAGACCCCACAACAAGCTAGTGAGCCGAAGAGGACACAAAACAAAATTATGGTCGAGCAGAAGAAGATCATCGAAAAACACGTATCAGGTATGTGTTTGTGTGACTTAGCGTCCCAGTACCAGTATGCTAAGTCGACCATTGCTACGTGTGGCAAATGGTGTTTCTGTGTTGTGTAAGCAACGGTCTCGGGCAATAGAAGAGGTTGAAAAACTTGATTTGGATTAACGAAAAGCAGCTATACGGGAACATTGTGAGTGAGGGTATTATCGCTGAGAAGCAAGGCAACTACATCAACGACCATCACAAAGGTAAATACATACGACTTTATTATACAGTACAGTTTATTTCTTTGATTACAATACATTAGCACATTTATTCTACATAAAAAGGTATATTTTGAGTAGTTTTAAGGCTTATTTAGTAGAAAATTAT
The DNA here is from genome assembly GCF_051943395.1 of Hippocampus bargibanti. Classification (NCBI taxonomy): domain Eukaryota; kingdom Metazoa; phylum Chordata; class Actinopteri; order Syngnathiformes; family Syngnathidae; genus Hippocampus; species Hippocampus bargibanti. Next base: position 21,763,682 of record NC_142739.1, on the reverse strand, counting down.
GTTTTATGAGGACCTGGAAACGGATTACTCTCATTGTAATGGTTTCTTATGGGAAATGAATGTTTTGCAGATGAACTTTTTGCCTTACACACACTTTCTGAGAACCAATTAAGTTCGTAAGCTGAGGCATCACTGTATATTGATCCACTGGTGGAACGACACCTTGATCCTCTCCTCTTTATCTAGAACTGCTTCATGTAACAAAGAGTGCTTAAGAATGAATGACTCTTGGTGTCTTTGTGTTGTCATATTATTTGTTATTTAGTTTTTTTCTTCTTTTGACTTCAAGATGTAATGTAAATGTAAATTTCTCCACTGCGAGACTAATAAAGGCAAATCCAATGCAATATTGATCTTGAGCTACCGTGTAAGCAGCTGCAATGCAGTATTGTCTACAGTAGTATGAATTACTGTACTCATAAAAAAAGACTTATTATACTTGGAAAACTAATTAGCGAGAGGGGTAACTTAATGACATTTTGTACAAGTAAGTACACATTTGAGTAGGAAGAAGCCATGTCCATGCATGTTCTTCATAGATAACTTAGTCCACCTAAGTAGTTTACATACCAGTAGCCATGTCAGATTTGATCTTTGAGGATGAGTCATGTCCAAAAACTTTTCCCTCCCACCGTGACTCCCCCTCCGTCCACCCATCTACACCCACCCCAATGCATAAAACGGATCATCCGGTCTTGGACGAGCTCACGTTAAGGACGGCACCGCAGAATCTGTGGAATCACACGTCGGGGCTGAGTGCACGCGCTTCCCCGCCGAGTGAGTTTGCAGTCCGGTTTGTGAGCTCGCTGCTCCCGCTTCACTCGACGTCCCCACCCCCGGGCAGGACGAATACCGGCGACTATGGGCTCGTCTTGGCTTGTACTTCACGCGACTATCGGCGCTCTCCTGGTTCTCCTGGGTTCGGCAGACCATGGTAAATAAATACGAAGTTGCTACGCTGTCTGTTAGCTACTTGTTATTCTTGACCAAATTCCATTTGGGGTTAGCCATTGGACGCTTTCTCTGTACATATACTGTAATTTTCTACTCGGCACGACCAAGATGCCATATTAACATGACATAGTTATCATTTCTATTTTTTATTACTTTATTATACGTTAAATGTGTTGCTTGTGCTTATCGTGGACATAGCAAAGAAATAGTAATGAAAACAAAATCTAACTATATTGTGCTATGAACCAGTTTTCCCACTTTATTTTGATCTGTGTGGGTTTTCTCTGGGTACGCCGACATTCCAAAAACATGCACCATAGGTTAATGGCACACTCTAAATGCCCTGCGACACTTGGGATGATACTGCGGTGCCAAAGTGGATGGAATCACATTTATTGTTTCCAAGGGTCAATATACGTCGCTGGCATGGATAAAGGAAAATAGATAATATATTGTGTACTACCTATTTGGAAAAAAATAGTAATATTGGCCCCAAGTAACAAAGTTGAATATAAGGAAAATTATATGGTTGTGTAAAATAACCCAATGTGCAATAATAAAACCTCAACGTGTTTAATGTGTCCCTTTGGGGAACAATATAATGAGTGATGTTGCATTGGCCCAATTTTCTTTTCCCAAACTATGTCGGGTAATACCGGAAGGAGGGGTTTTACCATGAAATCTCTTTTTTTAAATCCAATTTTGAGTTGTGGATGACATTAAGGATGGAAAAAGAAATGTTTTATCTCATTTTTTTTCTTATCACAGGTCTGGCATTTAAACACGACTGTGTAGACTTATGCTTCTATTCACAATAAAATATAACATTAATGAGAAGTTGGGACTAATGAAATTGGGTTCTTAAAAAAATTCTCTGGAATCAACAAGGTTCAAATGGTACAGTGTGTTTAATAAAAGAGTTAAATACTTGCTGGCTGTCTGGCCTGTTCTCATATTTTGACAACAAAACTAAACATTGACCGTTGCATAACCGTCTGACTTTTTGCTCTCCCTATTACTCACTCTCTCTCCCTTTGTGATTACAATTTTCCAGATGAGCGCAACATGGAGCAGCGCGAGATCACTTTTGACATTGGCGCCATCATGCAAGGTGAGTTGTGTGGGCTTGTGGATTATATGCGAGTGCAGAATGTTTGACAGATATAATTAGGAGACGTATGGGATTTTTGGCAAGTGTGCATTAAACCGTTTTTGGGGCTTTTGGGCACAATTCTGGATTGTACAAACAGGTTCATTTATTGCTTGTGTTTGTGAAAGAAAATTACATGGGAAGCAGACTATGAACAAATAATCAAATCAAATGAAAGTTGAATTGTAACATGTTCTTCTTATCTTTTGCACTCGGTAGAGGTATTGACAATAAAAATGTTTTTTTCTTCCAGAGAGGCAATTACCGGAATCATTTGTGATGCAGCAAGAAGCAGATTTGTCAGATCTGGTTGACACAAGAGGTATTGTTGTGTCTTTTATCCATAATAAATATAAAATATGCAATATTTGTGAATTATTCACATGATTTAAACAAAAGAAAACAACAATTTTACAGTACTGATTATATCATTACATGTCTTGTTCTTTTTTTATTTATAGACTTTGACGTCCCGGAAATATTGGACACTCCAAGAGGAAGAGGTGGGCTGTCTTAACCATATACCAATATATTGATTTAAATATTTTAAGGGAGATTTTTTTTTTTTTAATGTTTGCTTTTTTTTCTTTTCACAGGTTCCAGACCAGCATCCTTTTCACCTAGAGGACGTAGGTGTTTATTTTCCCACAGAAAAACATGACTGTAAAGTGTCCTTGAGAGTTTTGAAAGGCGCTTATAAATGAAATGTATTATTATTATTATTTCCCTCTGAGCAGGTTTGATTACAGCATGAATACTAAGGTACAAAACCATCTGTTCCGGAGACTGACATCCAATTTATTCATATTTTTAAAACCGTAAAATAGGAAATAACAACAATAATCTGTACTAGGGTCAAATTTTGGCACTCATAAAATCCAGTGGCGGGCCGTGCATGTCACTCCTTGGTCTTCAGTAGTGCTACGTCTGAATCACTCCACAGCTGAGAGTGTGGTGTGATTTACTCCACGTCCACTAGAGGGTGCCATTGGTCTCGAAATAACTTGTGACTTAAAAATACAGTAAAGTGTCGTTATATCGATATCGGATATATTGATAGTCCCGGTTATATCGATACTATTTCTATGCACGCACGGAGAAAATTACATGCAAACAGGGTCGGATATATCGATAGTCCCGGTTATATCGATATTTTTTCGGACTCCCTTGAATATCGATATAACGAGACTTTACTGTACTGTGAAATACTGTCATTAAACTGTTTGAATGTTTACTATGAACGTGTGGATTTATGATAACCTCATAACATTGTCATATTATTTGCTATTTTTTGCCAGCTTCGGAGCTGTCCAATCTTTGTGAATGATGTCCATCTATTCTTGAAAAGTCCATCTTGAAAATGGCTTTAACAGTATATCTGCAACCAAATCCATTTCTTCTCCTCCTTCAGCCATTGTGGGTTGACAAAACCACTTTTAAATCAACACATAAATGTATTTTCTTCTGCAGCTCGCTACAGATGCAGTGTGCTAGCTATGGCCAATAGGCTCTCATCACTAGCGTCTAATGATACTATGATTGGCTAGCCAATCATGTGTCTAGCCAATCATCGTTTGCGAAAAGTCTGACGTTTCCAGCGCCTGCTGGAATGTTTGATTTAGTAAGAATTCATGGACAAAATATAATTCACATTAGTTTGATTCATATTTTTTTTGACGATATAAGCAGTGTAATTTTTTTTCCTGCCAGTCAAGCACACAAACGATGCTTGACACAAAACACTATGAGAGCAAAACGATAAAACACTCAATAATATTGATATTTTTGTTTTTCCATGATCAGGCCCATTTATCGGTTTTAAAAATCAACTGTGATCGTTGAGCACAGACGTTAGCCTTGCCCTGATCTAAAACCACTGATAATCTTACGATTCATTTTCTTTCCCCAAAGGCCGTCCAATTGTTGGATCCCGCTCCGAGATCCCAATCCTGGACTATCCCGTTCAGTTCCCACTTGGACGACCCACTCCCGAAAATCTCCAAGCTGTCTGTCATCATGGAGATCTTCGCCCTCGCTACCCTGAGTCCTATTTCCCTCGTTCCGGGTTTGGCCAACTACGGCGTAAGGCCAGCGCCATCAATAATGCCGAGTCGTGGTTAAGCGTGTGCTGTTCAGGGAACCAGACGTGGGGGACGGATGTGACGCTTTGCTGCGCCATGCAAGCGGTGAGGCTTTACAGTTTCATTTATTTTTATTTTTTTCAAAGGATACACTTCAACAAATCCAAAATGTTTTGGCTGACATACATTGACTAAAGGGCACAATGTCCATTTCAAGGGCGGCCGCCATTTGAGGAAAAACTGCGTACAGATGCGCGCCTACTTACGAACATTCGCGTTACGCACAATGGTACATACGAACATTTTTGTGGAAACATGTAATCTCTCCAGTTGTACATGTATGTATCTTTATAGAGCATATATTTTATTACATTATTATTTTTCAGTACAAACCAATACACTTATACAAGCCTTAAAGGACAACCGACGTCACTTTTTTGTTTTTTAACTGACATCAGAAAAACGTTTGATAGCATCTAAAATACCCAAAACACGCAGGCAGTATGATATTTTTAGTCAAATGCAAAACACCAATAAAAATGACTTAAAGTGTCCAAAATCTGCAAAAAAAATGAGTTGCGAATTGGGCATTTTCAGAAAGTCCCGCCCCCTGTTCGTGACGTCACGCCAAGACGTCTTGCATTGCTGGAGAATCCAAACAATGGCTTCAGATTCAGAGAATATGCTTTCTTGTTACACATCCAGTTATGAATATGATTCAAATAGTTCTGAAGAGGAAAGCATACATGTTTGCAATCGATTAAAGAATTTATTCCATGCCATTATGAGGCAACAATGGATCATCAGAAAAGAGGCACAAAATGGCGATCTCGAGTGGCCACCTCCGCTTCCACAGGCTGATAAATTACTTATATGGAGCTTGGACTCCCTCTTCTGGCGGGTTTTGGGTGCAACACGGTTCTCAGACCAAACATGTACAGTAAAATACATTGACGTGATGGAAGGACGCTACAATGCGTCTTTTTTTACAGTCAGGGTGCGGTCCTTTCATGACGCCACGTACGGACTCGTCACCAACTCAAAAAGAAGACTTCCTGAATATTCAGAGCGAGTCTTAAAACTTAAAATATATATTCTATATGCGGTGGAATCTTATTAAAATACGCTCAGTAGAAGTCATTTGAAGCCATTTTACAAATTATGGACACAACTTGTCCGGAGACGTCGGTTGTCCTTTAAACTTACTTATATAAACCTAAAACATACTTATGTAAGCCTTAAACATACATTCCATAGAAAATATAGCACTGAATCAGCTTACGAACGAATTCACCTGACGAACGATTGTTCGGACCATATCTCATTCGTAAATTGGGTAGCGTCTGTACCATATTCTAGAAAAGCCATTTTGACATTGTAAAACATTAACTAGTCCCATCTGTTTATTGTTATCCATCCATAGCACAGGTGGTGGTAGCGTGCTACTAACAGACAAGCAACCAAAAAATAATGCCTGGAGCTTGATTTTGTTTTTTTTTGATTTAGTTTTTTTTACCCCATTCACTGCCAGACAAAGTGCAAAAATGTGTCCACTCCAGTGCCAGGGTTTAGGTCATTTTCACTCAAATTGCAGGACCCAAAGAATGTTGAGGTTTAGGACTACATAAACATTCAATGCAGCGAAAGAAACCTTAGACTCTCTTCTTTCATCAGAAAAAATGTTAATTCACAAGTTATATAGGTCTGGAGTTATCTGAGCTTGAAATAGGGGTGGCTATACAAAAGGCAAATGCTGCCCCGTCGTGGAAGGAAAAACATTGCCAGAGGTCTGACCAGCGCTATATCGGCACCCCTCTACAAGACAAAAAAACCAAAACCCGAACAAATTCGTGAATGGCGCTCCACGTCATGCTTTTCAATTCCCGAATACATTCGGGAATGGCAATGAGTGAGTTAAATGAATGGAAGTGCCGTTAATGCAAATTTCCTGCAGATTTTCCCATTGTGGGACTATTAAAGGGTTTCTGATTCTGATTCTAATCAGTTGCAGATCTCCCCATAATCACCAGCAAAACCTTTAAATATATCTTTAAGAAGAAAATAGGATTCTTCAATATTGAACTTGAGAAAAACATACAGTATTCGCATCATAATAAAATGGCTGATTTCAATGGTCATTGTATGTGTGCAGGCCTCGGCTACCAGGAGACAGTAACACGATAAAACATAAAGTATTACACAAATCTAATAATAAAATCCAGACGAGGACCATAGCAACTCCCCCGCGGTAATAGTCGTTCTTCAAATTATCCGTCTACGTTTGTTGCTGCACCATGTTTCTTCAATATGAAATTTCGATATTAGTTTCACCTATAGCACAGGTGTCAAAGTTAAGGCCGGGGGCGAAATCCGGCCTGCCACATCATTTTATTCGGGCCGCGAAAGCAAATCAAGCATCTCAAGTGCCATGATGCTTGCTAAAGCCCGATACAAATTTTCAAATTGTTGTATGCAAACCACAATACCAGTCATTGTTCTTGACTTCAGATTTGAAAACTAGTTGTTTGTTAATCTTTTTGTGTGTTCTGTATGTAATATGTGGAGGAGATGAAGCATTCTAATAGCTCCTCCAAATTCATAACGACCCTCGAGACAAAACCGTAACTACAATGTGGCCCGCTGCAAAAAAATGGCTTTGACACCCCTGCCCTATAGCATCTAAAAAGCAGCAGACGTTTTTTACGGTGCAGACTTGATGAAAATTGGCTGTTTTCAATCATAATGAAAGGCTTTGTGTTGATTATCTTATTATCCACCACCCACGCAGACGCAGCAAAACACGCCTTGGCATGCCCACCACAGGGAAGCAGCTGGAGGGCAAACAATATTTCTCTCAACGCTCCTTTTAATTGGGTGGTTTTTCAAAAAAATGTGTGGCTGCTTTCTGCTTTGTAATCTCAGCTCTGCGCACATCCTGACTTTCAATGATATGTTTTACATGACGTCCCGCTGCCTAGTGGGAGTTATCTGTGGAAAACTTCTGCGAGGAGGATTCATCTGTCAAAGACCGACTTTATCACTGCTGCAGAAAGGCCGGCCGCCAGAGGTCTGACTGTTTCCAAAACGACTCTCCCAATCCACGCTACGAGCCGACCGAGGCTTTACCCGTGGTCCCCCTCCCCACGACAGTCGACTTCAACTTTGACAAAAACACATGTCACAGGTATGGAGCGGGTTCATAACATTTTTGGATTTTTTTTTTAAATCATACCTGCCAACCGGCCATATTTTGCCAAAAATTGTTGAATATAATTTTGAGATATTTTCGATTCCGTTTTTGTCATTAAATATTTGCAGTAATGTTAATTGTAACGTCTGTGTCAGCTCTCAGTCGGACAGGAATGGTCCATCGATGAAAAGGTTTCTTCAGCCGTCATCTGTACTTCTTTGAAGGTGTCGGACGTTTCGCTTCTCATACGAGAAGCTTCGTCAGCTAACTAATATATATAGCTACCAGCATATTTTCGTTCGCTGATGAAGCTTCTCGGATGAGAAGCAAAACGTCCGACACCTTCAAAGAAGTACAGATGACGGCTGAAGAAACCTTTTCGTCGATGTTAATTATAACAACTCGTAAAAAGCAAAATTGACCACCAAGAAAACATGTCCGTGCGAAAAGTCTCGAGAAGAAACAAAGGTTCAGAGAAGAGAATTTTATTTTGAAATCAGTTCAATTAAACATTTTACTGTGGTTTTCTTCGAAGTAATATCATTTGGCCCTCCTGAGTGGGAAACAAGGGCGGCTGATAGCCACAGGCGGACATAAATGGGGACCGACCTGTGGCTGCGGAGACCAGGGAGTTGTGGGCGTACTCCACCCAGGGTAGGTGCAGGGCCCACGACGCCGGGTTGTGGAGGCACACGCACCGGAGGGCCGCCTCCAGGTCCTGGTTCTTCCTCTCCGTCTGTCCGTTGGTCTGGGGATGGTATCCAGACGACAGGCTCGCCGACGCCCCTAGGGACCGACAGAAACGTTTCCATACCTTGGACACGAACTGCGGTCCCCGGTCCGACACGATGTCCGTCGGAATCCCGTGGAGACGGACGACGTGGTTAACCAGGAGTTGAGCCGTCTCGATGGCGGACGGCAACCTGGTTAACGGGACGAAGTGGGCCGACTTGGAGAATCGGTCCACAACGGTAAGGACGACCGTCTTGCCACGGGAGGGGGGGAGGCCTGTCACGAAGTCAACGGAGATGTGGGACCAGGGTCTGGACGGTACCGGTAGCGGCCGGAGGAGTCCTGCCGGGGGCTGATGGGAGGCTTTCCCACAGGCACAGGTCGGGCAGGCCTTCACGAAGAGGGTGATGTCCCTCCGGAACCCCGGCCACCAGAACCGTTGGGCGATGAGTTGGATCGTCCTGTTGACCCCCGGGTGACAAGCTATCTTGGAGGTGTGCCCCCAGACGAGCACCTCCGTGCGAAGAGGGGGGGGGACGAACAGGCGATCCTTAGGACAGCCCCTGGGGATGGGGGTCGTCCCCTGGGCTTGCTGTACTTTTCTCTCAACCTCCCACCTCAGGGCACCCAGGATGCGTTGGGCCGGCAGGATGTTGGTGGTGGTCTCCTCCCTTTCTGCCGGCTCATGGATGCGGGATAGGGCATCGGGCTTGGTGTTCTGTGACCCTGGGCAGTAGGTGAGAGAAAAGTTAAACCGGGTGAGGAAGAGTGACCATCGGGCCTGTCTTGAGTTTAGTCTCTTGGCCGACCGGATGGCCGCCAGGTTTTTATGGTCCGTGAAGACGGTGAAGGGGTGTTTCGCTCCCTCAAGCCAGTGTCTCCATTCCTGAAGGGCCAGGACGACCGCCAGCAGTTCCCGGTTGCCGACGTCATAGTTGGCCTCGGCGGGGCTGAGCCGGCGGGAGAAGAAGGCGCATGGGCGTAGCTTCTGGTCCATGGGAGAGCGCTGGGATAGGACGGCCCCTACTCCGGATTCGGATGCGTCAACCTCGACCGTGAACGGGAGATCCGGGTCGGGATGACGCAGAACTGGGGGGTTAGTGAAGGCAAGACGGAGGCGGTTGAATGCCCCCTCTGCGTCGGGCGTCCACCTGAAGGGGATCTTAGAGGACGTGAGGTTAGTGAGGGGGAGTGCCTTCTGACTATACCCGCGGATGAAGCGGCGGTAGAAGTTGGCAAACCCCAAAAACCGCTGAAGCTGTTTGCGCGTCTTCGGGATCGGCCATTCCACCACCGCTTTAGTCTTAGTAGGGTCGGCCCTGAGCTGCCCCCGCTCCACGACAAACCCTAGGAAGGACAGAGAGCGGACATGGAACTCGCACTTCTCTGCCTTCACGTAGAGCCGGTTTTGCAGGAGCCGCGCCAGGACCCGTCGGACGTGTTGCCGGTGCTCCTCTGCAGAACGAGAGAAAATAAGAATGTCATCCAGATAAACGAAAACAAAAACATTGAGGAAGTCCCTGAGCACATCGTTGATCAGATTTTGGAATACGGCGGGAGCGTTCGTGAGTCCGAACGGCATCACCAGATATTCAAAATGTCCTAATGGTGTTTTAAATGCAGTTTTCCATTCGTCCCCCTCCCGGATGCGGACCAAGTGGTACGCACTGCGGAGGTCTAATTTAGAAAAAATGGTTGCGGACTGAAGGGGCGTGAAGGCTGAGTCCATGAGGGGGAGGGGGTATTTGTTACGGATGGTGATGTCGTTCAGATTCCGATAATCGACACATGGACGCAGGGTTCCGTCCTTCTTGTCAATAAAGAAGAACCCTGCGCCCAGCGGAGACCGAGACGGCCTAATGAGTCCCGCCGCGAGGGAGGAGTCTATGTAAGTGCTCAGGGCTTCCCGTTCCGGTTGTGAGATGTGGAAAAGTCTGGAGTCCGGTAATGGAGCCCCTGGCTGCAAGTCAATAGCACAGTCATACGGTCGGTGGGGCGGCAGGGATTGGGCGTTGTCCTTGCTGAACACCTCCCGCAGGTCGTGGTAGCAGTGTGGCACGCCCTTGAGGCAGATGGCCTCCGGCGGTCCACCGCGGGAGGCGTCTCGCCCTGCCGTAGCCGACCGTAGGCAGTTGGCGTAGCAGTAGGGGCTCCAGCCCTGAATGGTGGGGCCCTCCCAGGAGATTGACGGGTCGTGGGTATTGAGCCAGGGGAGACCCAATACCAACGGCGCATTCCGGGAGGGCATAACTAAAAATTGGCGGTGCTCGACGTGGTTCCCCGCCACCCGGAGTTTGAGCGGGGCCGTGAGGTGGGTGACTCGGGCCAACAGTCTGCCGTCCAGGTCGACCATCTCCTTAGGGGGGTGGAGATTGATCAGCTGGCAGCCCAACGAGTCCGCCAGCTGGGGGTCAATGATGCACCCGTCGGCCCCAGAGTCCACTAGGGCCCGCACGGTTTGGGAGCTGGACGGGCCGATTAATTCGCTGTCCAGCTCCAACCGCGTAACGGGGGTAGTGGATTTGACCTCCAGAGGTCGCCGTCTTGCCGGGGACTTGCGTGGACCTGAGGTCTTCGCCTGGGGGCCTTGGGTGCGACGAGCCCCGGGGGTGGTGTGGTCGTTCCCCCCCCCTACGATCATGGGTTCGGGGGATTCCTCCAGGCGCCGCACACGCTCGCTGCCGGGTGTGGGAGATCTGGACCGGCTGCGTGGCTGTCTGGGCCGTCGGCCGCGCTGCTCCCTCTGTCGCTCCCGAAGGCGGTGATCCAGGCCGATGACGATGGCGACCAGGTCGTCGAAGGTGGTGCCCGCGTCGCGGGTAGCCAACTCGTCCTTGAGGTCGGTGTTCAATCCGCGACGAAACACCCCCCTCAACGCTCGGTCGCCATAGCCGCTGCCAGCGGCCCGGATGCGGAAGTCGACGGAGTATTCCGCGGCTGAACGGGCCCCTTGGACGCAGTCCAGTAATCTCCCCTCCGCTTCGGACTCCGTCACCGGGTGATGGAAAACCCGGCGTAACTCGGCGACGAAGTCCGGATACGAGGTGCGCAGCTCCGGTCGGGATTCTCGGATGGCCAGCACCCACGTCTCGGCTTCTCCCGTGAGCAGGCTGGTGATGAAGGCTACCTTCGCCTCATCGCTAACGCAGGCGTATGGATGTTGCTCAAACACGAGCGTGCACTGCATTAAAAACTGAGCGCAACGCCCGGTCTCGCCTGCGTAGCGGGAGGGAAGGGGAAATTGAGGAGCGTGCCTACTCACGGGCGGGGAAGACTTGATCGTGAGAGCGGAAATGCGTGCCTCAGCCGCCTCCATGTTTTTTATAAACGTTATACATCGTAAAAAATACATAAATCCCTTTAGAAACCTGCTCGTCAAAAGTGTTGCGGTTGACCACTGTTAAAAAAAGTATAACATATATATATATATATATATATATATATATATATATATATATATATATATATATATATATATATATATATTTTTTTTTTTTTTTTTTTCACATCCTTTGTACTTATAGTGTGACTGAAACTGTGAAACGGATAGTGTGACTAATAGCCTATATGCCTGCCTCACAGCGATGCAGACAGTGAAAGAGCATTTTCACTTGTTAAACACTGAGTACAGAAAAAGCATGGCAGAGGACAATCTCGTTTCTTATTGGCAGGTGAAAATGAATTATCGTGGGGAATACTATCAACTCAACCCATCAAATGAAAACAAGCCACAATGCTCTACAACACAGAACGTACTTGATTATTGCTAGAAATATGTTGTAACTTGTTAACGTTATGTGAAAATGTTGTTCATAAAATTGTGCAATGAAATATTACACACGCGTATGTTTTTTTTTCTCAATAAGTAAGGAAGAATTGAGCTGTACGTAGGGTCAAAGTGTCTCGCAGGTTGACAGGTATGTTAATTTATCATTTGTAATTAATTTTTCTTTTTTTTAAGTCTGCACATGTATTTCTAATACATCCAGGACACCCCAGTCAATATTTTGGCATGATCTGTGCTCAACAGGACAAAAATGAGTCAACCAGACGTCAGTGACAGCAGAAGGATGCAACATTCTGATTCCCAGAAAAGTGAAATCAACTTCCCCCCCGGTCGACCCAGCGTGCATAACGTGGAAGCGCTGTGTCGCAACCAGAAGCAGCGACCCCTTTACAGCACCAAGTGCCTGCCAAGCACCGGCTACGAGCTGCTGGCTCGTCAGGCCAAGATCATTAATCGGATGGAGAAGGGATATAAACAGTGTTGCAAGAAGAACCAGAACGTGCTTGTGTGTGCTGAGCAAAAGGTAGCGCATCAGACAGCTTTTTTCCCATTAATCATGTTTATAGTCATCCTTTAACTAGAGTTTTATCACCCAAATAATATCCAGTCACATATGGAGAAACAATTAATTGTTATGTTTACACCTATGGACAATTTAGGGTCTATAAATGTAGATTAATCCATATTCATGTTTTTGGAATGTTGTTGGAAACCTGGAGGAAAATGTATGTAGCCTCGTACTGGGTCAATCACAAATGTAGACATTCTTCCCTACAGACAAAAAAAAAGGCAAGCATTCTTTTGCCCTCCCAGGTGAAGTTTGCCCTCAATTTAAATCAGAATCGTCTTTATTGCCAAATATGTAGAACACACAAGGAATTTGTTTCCGGTCGAACACGCTGCACTAGTATCATCATCAAAAAATTGCAAAGAGGCACTATACAATTCCATTTGGGCTACTGTTCAAAGAGTTAATGGCTTGGGGGAAAGAAGAAGCTGTTTAAATGTCTGCTGGATTTGGTGCGCATGGATCGGTAGCGCCTGCCTGAGGGGAGTAGCTGGAAAAGGTGGTGGGCAGGGTGCGGAGGGTCCAGTAGGATTTTCCGCGCCCTAGTTTGGATTTTTGCAGTGTGCAAGTCCTCGAGAGTGGGTAGGGCGGTGCCAATGATTTTTTTCTGCCGTCCTAACTGTCCGTTGAAGTCGGATTTTGTCCATTTTTGTGGCGGCCCCGAACCAAACAGTGATGGAAGAACACAGGATGGATTCGATGACAGCCGTGGAGAAATGTTGCGGCACCTCCTGTGGCAGGCCATGCTTCTTTAGCAGCCTCAGGAAGTACATTCTCTGTTGGGCCTTTTTCAGGATAGAGTTGCTGTTGACATACATAAACATACATACATAAACATAAAACAAAAATAATTGCACATGATGTATTTGAAACAATCAGCAAAGTGCACCCACCTTAATCCTAACATGCAAAATGCCATAGATGGGCAAATAACTTTGATTGTCTTGCTGTGTTATGGTGAAGGCGCAGGCATTGAAGGTAAAATATAATATTAGTGTTTAAGTAATTGAGTATAATCTGTTCTTTTAAGCCGATTATATTCATTTTCTATTTGTGTATTTCAATTTGATTTTATTTACTGTATTTTGTGCACTATAAGGCACACCTAAAAGAAAATGTTTTTTCAAAAAAAACATGCGCCTCATAATGCGGTTTGCCTTATGCATGGAAAACGTTTTAAAAATGTCATTCATTGAAGGTGCCCATATAATGTGGTGCACCTTTTGTATGGAAAACGTTTTGAAATATCATTGAAGGTGGGCCTTACATTCCAGAAAATATGGTAATTATTTTTTTTTAAGATAATATGAATTTTAACTCATTCGCTGCCATTCCCGAATTTATTTGTAAATTGAAGTGTGACATGGAGCACCATTCCCGAATTAGTTTTTTCTTGCGTGGAGGGGTGCCGATAAAGCGCTGGTCAGACCTCTGGCAATGCTTTTCCCTTCCACAAGGGGGCAGCATTTGCCTTTTGTCCATGTTAAAGCGCTATATAAATTAATATGTATGTATTGTATTGTATTGTATTGTATTTTGTGCAGCTCCCCCCATTTCAAGCTCAGATAACTCCAGACCCATATAACTTAGGAATTAATTATTTTTTTCTGATTAAAAAAGAGTCTATGGTTTTTTTATGCTAAATTGAATGTTTATGTAGTTCTAAAAGTCAATATTCTGTGGGTCCTGCAATTTGAGTGCAAATGACAAAAACCCTGGCAATGCTGTGGACACGTTTTTGCACATCGTCTGGCAGTGAATGAGTTCATATGCAAAACATTCCTCCCCATCCATCACTAATCAGTGAAAATTTGCTTGTCTTTCAGTGGCGCGATGCACTCGGAAGGTTTTGTTCCATTAAGAAGGAGGGCAAGGTTGACTACGAGTGTTGTTTGGGCAGCACAGATGCTGATAAGCTTGACTGTTTTCAGTCCACATCTCCTGACCCGCATTACAACATGACCTTCTCCCAGGAAGAGTTGTCTCCTAAAATCTGTCAGTCCCGCAAGGTCATCAAGAAAGTGTATGTTTGTTTTTTGGGTTGTTTTGATTGCTTTCTTGGACAATCTCCAAAACGGATGCACTTGGATCTCAAACTAACAAATTACAGTTTGTATTGCGTGTCAATTCAAAAGCAGTGAAAGTGCTAAAGTCTAATCTGCATTTTGACTGCCTTTTAGGTTGCCTAAGGACTTTAATTCCAAGAGCATTTTGAACGAATGCTGTGCCCGTTCACCACAAGACCATACCTCTTGCTTTACCCAAAAGGTGAGTTATCCTGTTTTATGAACCAAAAAAAGTTTGATTACCCCACATACATGCATTTAAACCCAGTCAAATCTATTAACTCATTCACTGCCAGATGATGTTCAAAAATGTGTCCACTCCAGTGCCAGGGTTTTGTCATTTTCACTCAAATTGCAAAACCTACAGAATATTCAGTTGAAGGACGACATAAACATCCAATGCAGTGTAAGAAATCTTAGACACTCTTCTTTCATCAGAAAAAAAGATGTAATTCCTAAATAATATGGGTCTAGAGTTATCTGAGCTTGAAATGAGGGTGGCTGTCCAAAATACAGTAAAGTCTCGTTATATCGATATCGGTTATATCGATAGTACTGCTTATTACGATACTATTTCTATGAACCCAAGGAGAAAATTTACATGCCGCAGGATCGGATATATCAATAGTCCGGTTATATCGATATTTTTTCGGACTCCCGAGAATATCGATATAACGAGACTTTACTGTATAATGCAATACGTATATATTGGTTTATATAGCGCTTGAACATTTGAAGCTGGAACAAAGCACTAACACGGAAAAAGGGGAAATGCTGCCTCTTGTGGAAGGGAAAAAAACATTGCCATCGGCCATGGCCAGCGCTTTTTTGGCAGCCAGGCTTGAAAAAAACAAATTCGGGAATGGCGCTGTATGTCATATTTTCAATTCCCGAATAAATTAGTGAATGGCAGTGAATGAGTTAATGAATGAGTAGCCTCCACGTTTTCACACTTTGTCATGTTTGTTTGTAGGTTGAGGAAACATCTGTCCGTATGTGTATGTCAAAGAAGTCATCCCCACCTGTCGCCCGTCGCTGTTGCCGCATGTCTCCTGAAGAGCAACCAAAATGCGTCACCAGCTTTGTCATGGATGCCATCACCAAGGCAACCAAGGTCTCCAACCAGAAGAAGAAGAAAAGATGCCCCCTTTAAAAAGTCAAACCGGATGAATGAGGCACTGCCACCAGCTGTGACATATGATCACTGAATACAAGTACTCGTCTTGCACAATTGCCACTTCTTAACACGTTGACCAAATGTGTGCCTCATCTACTGCCAGTATTATTTGTATCGTTCATTCTAAAGATCCTGGAAAAACCCTATCCTGAATGCTTTTTATACTTCCTTTATGAACCAGATTATTTTCTGCGTGTTGCTGTACCACTATTTTTTAAACAATGATCTATATATAGATTTATGTGCGTTGGTTATTTCTTTTGAAACTATAAACTTTTCTTCTGTTCAGATTGGTTTATTGACAAGATTACATGTAAAACTGCTCCAATAAAGTTTTTTTCGAAATAGACTGTAGTCTGAGTTGGATCCGTTTTCCATCACAGTAAACCATTAAGATTTGGTATGTCAGAACTGTAATCAGTCATTTCAACAAATAAAAAGCCAGTTAAAATTCATTGGACAAATGAAAAGATGTAATTAGTCATGAGAAGTAAAAATAATGTCTGCACCGTCCAAGATGAAAACATTCATATAAATATAATTAAATCCATGCTGTTTTAAAATTAAAAAAATATGATTACAGTGATCCCTTGCTACTTCGCGGTCCACTTCTCGCTGTTTCAGTGCATCACAGATTTTTTTTTCATCGAAAAAAAAAACTTTCAAATAAATAAAAAAAAACGCCCAATTGCTCAGAGGTTTTGTGCATGGCTGTAGCTTGATTGGTTCCCAGCGCTGGTGTCACTCAAAGACAATATCATGGTTTACAGCCACAATATCATGGTTTACAGCCACGTCATACAAGTTTCAGAAATAATAAATGGGGTGACTTTCGTACTTGCGACCCTGTGGTGTGTGTTAAAATAATGTCAGCGTTACAAAAGTGTAAATAAAACACAAAAATGCTTTCATTGTTTATTTATACAGTACATTCAATTAGTATAAAAAAGGTATTTTGTTTTGTACATTTTCTTGTTTCTCCTTAAAAAATGAACTGTCTGTATTGTGTCAATAGTTGCTGTATGAAGTGAGTAGTCTTGTGGTCAAAATCAGGAGTCTCCCGATTAAATCGTGAGACTTAACATGTATGCCAGTGACGTGCGGTGAGTTTCATGGCTGGTGAGGCACTGACGTCATCACAGTCAGATTTACAAACATGAACTCTACTGAGTAGCTTATTCACCATTTGATTGGCAACAGTTAACGTGTTTTGTTTAAAATGTCATGTCAGCATTCTTTATATATACAAACTTTAGCATGGAAAAAAAGATTTTAAAAAAGTTATTATCGTGTTACCTTTACTTATAAATGAAGTCCATGCGCCGCTCCTTCTAAAGAAAGGCATCGATAACTTCTTTGTAGAAGCCTTCCTTATCTTTCTTCAGTTTTAAAAGTCTCTCGGTCTCAATGGAGATCACTGCCAGTGAAGAAAGTCGTCCTTGATCAGTCCTGTTCCGACTGTATGTTTTCAGTCTTTTCAGTGCTGAGAATGACCGCTCCACTGATGCTGTAGTAGCTGGGACAGTGAGCACGAGCTGGAGCAACTTTGTCGCCTCAGGAATAGTTTCAATGAGATTCTTCTGAGTCAAAAAGCTGAGAAGCTGTCCAGGAGATTTACATTCATCCCTCACCGTTTGTGAGCTATACATTCCGGTGTTGGTCTTCCTTTAATTATTATCTTCTGCTTTGATTGAAAGTCAAGTTTAGAAAATTCTTTCAATTTAGATATATAATCCTCCATTCTGAAAATAAGGCCAAGCAACACGAAAAAAAAATGACTGGATGGTTGCACTTAACTCGCTAATTGTTTACAGTAGCTTGCTGTTACTAATTTTATTATTCTGCTGCCGAGGAGTCGCAAGAAGAATCTCTGGAATCACCAGCGCCCACTGTCATGAGGCAGGAGAACTGCGTGCCTCACCTATGCACAGTTTTGATAAAAATAAAATAAACACTCTAGTACAGTATTTATAATGTACTGTACATTATATACACCAGCTAAACTGTAGAAATTTAGTCAGGATGGATTCGATGACAGCCGTGGAGAAATGTTGCGGCACCTCCTGTGGCAGGCCATGCTTCTTTAGCAGCCTCAGGAAGTACATTCTCTGTTGGGCCTTTTTCAGGATAGAGTTGCTGTTGACATACATAAACATACATACATAAATATAAAACAAAAATAATTGCACATGATGTATTTGAAACAATCAGCAAAGTGCACCCACCTTAATCCTAACATGCAAAATGCCATAGATGGGCAAATAACTTTGATTGTCTTGCTGTGTTATGGTGAAGGCGCAGGCATTGAAGGTAAAATATAATATTAGTGTTTAAGTAATTGAGTATAATCTGTTCTTTTAAGCCGATTATATTCATTTTCTATTTGTGTATTTCAATTTGATTTTATTTACTGTATTTTGTGCACTATAAGGCACACCTAAAAGAAAATGTTTTTTCAAAAAAAACATGCGCCTCATAATGCGGTTTGCCTTATGCATGGAAAACGTTTTAAAAATGTCATTCATTGAAGGTGCCCATATAATGTGGTGCACCTTTTGTATGGAAAACGTTTTGAAATATCATTGAAAGTGGGCCTTACATTCCAGAAAATATGGTATTTTTTTTTTTTTAAGATAATATGAATTTTAACTCATTCGCTGCCATTCCCGAATTTATTTGTAAATTGAAGTGTGACATGGAGCACCATTCCCGAATTTGTTTTTTCTTGCGTGGAGGGGTGCCGATAAAGCGCTGGTCAGACCTCTGGCAATGCTTTTCCCTTCCACAAGGGGGCAGCATTTGCCTTTTGTCCATGTTAAAGCGCTATATAAATTAATATGTATGTATTGTATTGTATTGTATTTTGTGCAGCTCCCCCCATTTCAAGCTCAGATAACTCCAGACCCATATAACTTAGGAATTAATTATTTTTTTCTGATTAAAAAAGAGTCTATGGTTTTTTTATGCTAAATTGAATGTTTATGTAGTTCTAAAAGTCAATATTCTGTGGGTCCTGCAATTTGAGTGAAAATGACAAAAACCCTGGCAATGCCGTGGACACGTTTTTGCACATCGTCTGGCAGTGAATGAGTTCATATGCAAAACATTCCTCCCCATCCATCACTAATCAGTGAAAATTTGCTTGTCTTTCAGTGGCGCGATGCACTCGGAAGGTTTTGTTCCATTAAGAAGGAGGGCAAGGTTGACTACGAGTGTTGTTTGGGCAGCACAGATGCTGATAAGCTTGACTGTTTCCAGTCCACATCTCCTGACCCGCATTACAACATGACCTTCTCCCAGGAAGAGTTGTCTCCTAAAATCTGTCAGTCCCGCAAGGTCATCAAGAAAGTGTATGTTTGTTTTTTGGGTTGTTTTGATTGCTTTCTTGGACAATCTCCAAAACGGATGCACTTGGATCTCAAACTAACAAATTACAGTTTGTATTGCGTGTCAATTCAAAAGCAGTGAAAGTGCTAAAGTCTAATCTGCATTTTGACTGCCTTTTAGGTTGCCTAAGGACTTTAATTCCAAGAGCATTTTGAACGAATGCTGTGCCCGTTCACCACAAGACCATACCTCTTGCTTTACCCAAAAGGTGAGTTATCCTGTTTTATGAACCAAAAAAAGTTTGATTACCCCACATACATGCATTTAAACCCAGTCAAATCTATTAACTCATTCACTGCCAGATGATGTTCAAAAATGTGTCCACTCCAGTGCCAGGGTATTGTCATTTTCACTCAAATTGCAAAACCTACAGAATATTCAGTTGAAGGACGACATAAACATCCAATGCAGTGTAAGAAATCTTAGACACTCTTCTTTCATCAGAAAAAAAGATGTAATTCCTAAATAATATGGGTCTAGAGTTATCTGAGCTTGAAATGTTATATCGATAGTACTGCTTATTACGATACTATTTCTATGAACCCAAGGAGAAAATTTACATGCCGCAGGATCGGATATATCAATAGTCCGGTTATATCGATATTTTTTCGGACTCCCGAGAATATCGATATAACGAGACTTTACTGTATAATGCAATACGTATATATTGGTTTATATAGCGCTTGAACATTTGAAGCTGGAACAAAGCACTAACACGGAAAAAGGGGAAATGCTGCCTCTTGTGGAAGGGAAAAAAACATTGCCATCGGCCATGGCCAGCGCTTTTTTGGCAGCCAGGCTTGAAAAAAACAAATTCGGGAATGGCGCTGTATGTCATATTTTCAATTCCCGAATAAATTAGTGAATGGCAGTGAATGAGTTAATGAATGAGTAGCCTCCACGTTTTCACACTTTGTCATGTTTGTTTGTAGGTTGAGGAAACATCTGTCCGTATGTGTATGTCAAAGAAGTCATCCCCACCTGTCGCCCGTCGCTGTTGCCGCATGTCTCCTGAAGAGCAACCAAAATGCGTCACCAGCTTTGTCATGGATGCCATCACCAAGGCAACCAAGGTCTCCAACCAGAAGAAGAAGAAAAGATGCCCCCTTTAAAAAGTCAAACCGGATGAATGAGGCACTGCCACCAGCTGTGACATATGATCACTGAATACAAGTACTCGTCTTGCACAATTGCCACTTCTTAACACGTTGACCAAATGTGTGCCTCATCTACTGCCAGTATTATTTGTATCGTTCATTCTAAAGATCCTGGAAAAACCCTATCCTGAATGCTTTTTATACTTCCTTTATGAGCCAGATTATTTTCTGCGTGTTGCTGTACCACTATTTTTTAAACAATGATCTATATATAGATTTATGTGCGTTGGTTATTTCTTTTGAAACTATAAACTTTTCTTCTGTTCAGATTGGTTTATTGACAAGATTACATGTAAAACTGCTCCAATAAAGTTTTTTTCGAAATAGACTGTAGTCTGAGTTCGATCCGTTTTCCATCACAGTAAACCATTAAGATTTGGTATGTCAGAACTGTAATCAGTCATTTCAACAAATAAAAAGCCAGTTAAAATTCATTGGACAAATGAAAAGATGTAATTAGTCATGAGAAGTAAAAATAATGTCTGCACCGTCCAAGATGAAAACATTCATATAAATATAATTAAATCCATGCTGTTTTAAAATTAAAAAAATATGATTACAGTGATCCCTTGCTACTTCGCGGTCCACTTCTCGCTGTTTCAGTGCATCACAGATTTTTTTTTCATCGAAAAAAAAAAGTTTCAAATAAATAAAAAAAAACGCCCAATTGCTCAGAGGTTTTGTGCATGGCTGTAGCTTGATTGGTTCCCAGCGCTGGTGTCACTCAAAGACAATATCATGGTTTACAGCCACAATATCATGGTTTACAGCCACGTCATACAAGTTTCAGAAATAATAAATGGGGTGACTTTCGTACTTGCGACCCTGTGGTGTGTGTTAAAATAATGTCAGCGTTACAAAAGTGTAAATAAAACACAAAAATGCTTTCATTGTTTATTTATACAGTACATTCAATTAGTATAAAAAATGTATTTTGTTTTGTACATTTTCTTGTTTCTCCTTACAAATGAACTGTCTGTATTGTGTCAATAGTTGCTTTATGAAGTGAGTAGTCTTGTGGTCAAAATCAGGAGTCTCCCGATCAAATCGTGAGACTTAACATGTATGCCAGTGACGTGCGGTGAGGTTCATGGCTGGTGAGGCACTGACGTCATCACAGTCAGATTTACAAACATGAACTCTACTGAGTAGCTTATTCACCATTTGATTGGCAACAGTTAACGTGTTTTGTTTAAAATGTCATGTCAGCTTCTTTATATATACAAACTTTAGCATGGAAAAAAAGAATTTAAAAAAGTTATTATCGTGTTACCTTTACTTATAAATGAAGTCCATGCGCCGCTCCTTCTAAAGAAAGGCATCGATAACTTCTTTGTAGAAGCCTTCCTTATCTTTCTTCAGTTTTAAAAGTCTCTCGGTCTCAATGGAGATCACTGCCAGTGAAGAAAGTCGTCCTTGATCAGTCCTGTTCCGACTGTATGTTTTCAGTCTTTTCAGTGCTGAGAATGACCGCTCCACTGATGCTGTAGAGGCTGGGACAGTGAGCACGAGCTGGAGCAACTTTGTCGCCTCAGGAATAGTTTCGATGAGATCCTTCTGAGTCAAAAAGCTGAGAAGCTGTCCAGGAGATTTACATTCATCCCTCACCGTTTGTGAGCTATACAGTCCGGTGTTGGTCTTCCTTTAATTATTATCTTCTGCTTTGATTGAAAGTCAAGTTTAGAAAATTCTTTCAATTTAGATATGTAATCCTCCATTCTGAAAATAAGGCCAAGCAACACGAAAAAAAAAAATGACTGGATGGTTGCACTTAACTCGCTAATTGTTTACAGTAGCTTGCTGTTACTAATTTTATTATTCTGCTGCCGAGGAGTCGCAAGAAGAATCTCTGGAATCACCAGCGCCCACTGTCATGAGGCAGGAGAACTGCGTGCCTCACCTATGCACAGTTTTGATAAAAATAAAATAAACACTGTAGTACAGTATTTATAATGTACTGTACATTATATACACCAGCTAAACTGTAGAAATTTAGTTCATATACTAAACGTTTTTGAACACTTCAATCACGATTTGCAGCGTGACAGCAATGCGGTCTCACTGCAGAGCAAGCCAGCACAGTTAGCATAGTCATTGTGCAATCCATAGTGAGGCTTGCCTCACCGCTCGTCTCCACTTAGTATTTGAACGGTAAATCTGAAAATTCAGCGATGTTGAAAAAAAAAATACAAAATGGTGACGTTAAATGGAAAAGAACAAATCACGAAATAAATATAACTGTTTAATTAATTTTTTTCATTGGATATTTCCATGATGACAGGTGAGGCACGGCTTCACCTGCCTCCCCTGACTGTACGTCACTGATGTATGCCATGTGGATTCTCAGCCCCGCCCAGCACCCCCAACTGTCTTATCACGTAGATTACTATTACAGGTAACATCCGAGTTACGACCGGGTTCCGTTCCGACAAATGCGTCAAGTGCTTTGTTTTGTAGTTTAATTAATAAATCACCCTGCACTGACCTCTGTCTCTCGCGCTGCTGGCTGTAGCGGTGGCAGCCGTAGAACAAAAAAAAAAGTCTGGCGGTCGTGGTCGTAAGTACGGGTGGCCGTAACTCGCGCCGGTCGTCAATCGGATGTTACCTGTATATTACTCTACTTCGCGGATTTTCGTCTATTGCGGGTGGTCCTGGTCCCCATTAACCGCAAAAAAGGGATTAAATGTGTTGGAATGAAAAATCATTTTGGTCATCTGGTCAGTACCGGTGATACTCATAAGGATACATAGATTCATGTTATCAAATGCCACTGTCTCAAGAAAACTATTTTATTTACTTGTACTTAGCGTTATTAATTTGCCAATAATATCCAAATATTGAGTGTTGTGCAAGAAAATTGGATTGGATTGCGTATACCTTTATTCGTCTCGCAGTGGAGACATTTACATTTAACAGCAGCAAAGTTATGGAAGGAAGAGGAAAGGAAAGAAAGAAGTAGAAAAACAAAATACAGGAGCTGCTGGAAAGGCAGCCATCTCGCGGCGCCATCTTGAAGTAAAAAAAAAAAAAACAAAAAAAACCTAAATAACAAATAATATGACAACACAAAGACAAAATGTTTCTATTAGATTTCATGGATTGATAATTAGACAACCATGTATATCTCACATTCATAACCTTGGACATTTCAGTCTTTTTATTAACCTGTACCTGTACATGTTTTTGGAATGTATGAGCACTTCGGACCTGTATGGCAGACATACCATCCACTAAGTTCACTGTTTAAAATTGCATTCACAGTTTATTTTAATCGGCTCTTTTATTATTTATCATTTATTTATGGTTTTATTGTTCTGTTGTTTATTGTTCGTTTAACTGTAAAGTGTCCTTGGGTGCTTTGAAAGGCACTTGTAAATTAAAAGTACAGTACAGTGAGACCTCAACTTACAAACTTTTCATCTTACAAACGTCAAATTTAGGAAAATTAAACCTTATAATAAGCACTATTTTCATAATACACACCCACCACGGCTGGCGGAGTGATATTTGGAGGAAGCACACGACCGAACAGCACCAGACGTTAAGTTACCAACAGTCCTTATGGAAGGTGACTCTCCTTCCATAAGCCATCAACGACCATCAAAAAGGTCAATAAAATTTCATTTTACAGCACACTTTATTTCTTTAATTACAGTCCTCATGTAATGCGCCTCTCTTTCCAAACTGCAATTCCCTTTGACCTCCGATGGCATTCCATCAAGCCATAAATGACCATCACAAATGTAAATAAAGTGACTTTATGATACAATGCAGTGTATTTCTTTCATTACAATACAATTGCACATTTATTATACATAGAATAAGGTATGTTGTGTGTAGTTTTAAGGCTTATTTAGTTGAAAAGCAACCCGGGAACGGATTATTCCCATTTTAATGGTTTCCTATGGGAATTCTTTTTTCGAGATACACACTTTTCGCCTTACTCACTCTGTCTGGGAACCAATTAAGTTCGTAAGTTGAGGTCTCACTGTATATTATTGTTATGATAACGCCAAACATTGCCACTTCCTTTCACTAGGGGCGGTGTGGTGCCCTGTGTCGACCATTAATCCCGCAGTATGCAGCTGGGCAGTCTGAAATGTGAACGGTGCAGTGGAACTAACGTACTGTACCATAATGGCGACTGCTGGTGGAACAGCAGACCCTGGATCAACAGCTCCGACAGGTATCTGGCCAACACGTGTTTATACTTCGGTACCTATAAACCAGTCTACGGAAGCCAGCGGTGTGGCTTTTTGTAGGGACGAACAACAATGGATGATGTGCCTATGAATATGAAAACCCCGGGGGCTAAATTGCTAAGCTAGCCCCGAGGAAATAAATGAACCGGTGCTTAGTTACCTTGTTAGTTAGTTAGCAGTCTTTGTGTAGTCCTTTAGTTGTGGTGAAGCTCGTTTTCACTTCACGGGACATTTAAATATTCAGTCTCGTAATGCTAAATAGTAAAGAACACCATAGTCCCGTGGTTGTTTGTATATTATTGTCAAACCGGTCACTTTTGTCGTGATGTAATGTGGAGTAAGATGGATCCAATGATCCTTTACATTGAGCTTGTGGACTCCCGTGTCATTATTTTTCAATTTATATATATGTTTTGTTTGTGTTCCAACTAAGTTAACTAACGACAAGAAGCTCCACACCCCGCCTCAGTTTTATGGAGTTTCATTACAACCACAAATTGGAAACAAATAACTTCTATGACAAACCACCTTCCACGTCGTTTTCTTTTTACGCATTATTGTGATGTTTATGAGTATTTCGTTCGATAGAAATGTGTTCCAAGTCTTGTTTATTTTCCCCCCCTAACTGCCTATTCAATTGATTTTTGTCCCAATTCTTTTGCTTATGGAAAAAAACAATTGACAATGAATTTTATTCAAAATATCTTGCTTTGGGGGTTTCTCTCCTCCCCATTTTGCTTTTGCTTGACAGGTTTATTTGATTCCGCGATTGACGCTGCTGTTTCTAGAAAAAGGGCGCCTACTAACAATATGAAAACCTAATGAGAAAATAGTAATTTGCAACGAGACAATTTCTGAAGTCATTGTTAACTTGGGGTCACAACATCAATAAAACATGTTTTTGTTTAGTTTTCATTTGTGTAAATTCTCAGTTACTTTAGGTTGTTAAATGTTTTTTTTTTTTTTTTTTTTCGTAAAATGTGCAACTCCAACTTTGGCAACTATGCTTTTCTTCTCAAGATTTCAGGTTCTGTCATCATTGCTCATTTCCCAATGCAGGGGCCCTTATGTGGTGTCATTTTGTAAAAAAAGGATACATGTTAAGGAGGAAATGTCAATTAGGATTTCCCCTTTCTTTTAGCAAATATCATTTTTTAGCCATGTCCTGCTTTCCAGATATTAGGACTCATTTCTGGAGAAGAGCCTTGCAGCGAGGTACTGGCCTAGGCGTGTGTCTTAAAAGTGTGAACAGCATGGCAGGCGATGTCCTTTTATGTAACAACACTGTTAGCAGAATGATGCTCATTGTTTACTCAGTGGAATAAATGTGAGTGTGGCCAGGCTAATCAGAAGCAGGTGACTCTGCCTTTATTAACTAACAGTCTTCTTTTGCTTGGAGTGCCCTCTCTTTCTTTGAATGTCGTCGTGAGTGTTCCTACAGATGTCCAATCATCTAGGCATCCTTTTGCATTTGTTGACCCGTGGTACTGCTGCATTGAAGTGCCGTAGCTGTTGCCACTGGTTACAGGCGAGAGGTGCTCTAAGAGTGGGCGAGAAAGCACTCGAGTGTTCAATGCAATGTTTATGTCAAGAAATTACATTGAATGTAGTTCTTTTGAATTCACAACTCACTGTGTACGTTCTGATCAGTAAATTATTGTTGTATAATTATATTGGTTTTGGAATTGATTATTGGAAGACTTCAATCCAGGTTAATAAATTCTGGCCCGCTTATCCTCACACGGGACACATTGGAGCCTATGTCAGACTACACCCTGAACTTGCAGGATTTTTCCATATTGAAATTTAAAACTCAGTTGAGTGACTTCCAAATCAGCCAATTGACAAGGGATTTTTTTTTGGCTGTCTTGTCAGCTGATGTAACTGAGCGAGATCACTCTATGGAACCATGTTTGGTCCGGCCAACAAGGTGACGTCTTATACAGTGGTACCTCAGATTACTAACTTAATTGGTTCCCGGAAAGTGTGTGTAAGGCGAACAGTTTGTCTGCCAAACATTTATTTCCCATAAAAACCCATTCAAAATGAGAATAATCTCTTCCCAGGTCCCCATAAAACATATTTTTCTACTAAATAACCCTTAAAACTACACAAAATATGCATAATGTTTAAAACTCAAAATTCTCTGGGTCCTGCAATTTGATTAAAAATGACACAAAAAAACCCTGGCACTGGAGTGAACACATACTGTATTTGCACATCGTCTGGCAGTGAATGAGTTAATTTTGGTGTAACTGACCGGTACCATTCTACTGTCAACTTTGACTTGACTTTCAGCAAATTGTCAGTCAGTACAAAAAGTCTGGTTCAACCCTGATTATAGTGCCATGGAAAACAATTTGAGACATCCTTTTTTTCTTCAGTTTTCCAGTCTCATTGTTTTTAGGGACCACCAAAATAGAATTATTTTCACTAATTTTTGTTACTTTTATTATTGTGATTCAACATATTTGCATTTCCAAAAAAAGCCTTTTTCAGAGAGGTTGAGGCTCCCCAAAAGATGCAAAATCATAGTGTTTCAAACATAATGGACTCTTATTGCTGCTGCTGTTTCCATTTTCAGTTATGTTATTGTTGCCATTTTTTGCCTTTGTCATAATAGGTGTATTTCTGTCGTGGCAACATATATTATATTTAGATTCTCACTGAGCTAAAATCTCACAAAAACGTGCACAAGAACAACATTTTGGGTTTGGAAACTTTTCGGGTACAGTGAGACCTCAACTTACGAACTTAATTGGTTCCCAGACAGAGTGTGTAAGGCGAAAAGTGTGTATCTCAAAAACAATTTTCCCATACGAAACCATTAAAATGGGAATAATCCGTTCCCGGGTTTCCATAAAATATACTTTTCAACTAAATAAGCCTTAAAACTACACACAACATACCTTATTCAATGTATAATAAATGTGCTATTGTATTGCAATTAAAGAAATACACTGCATTGTATCATAAAGTCACTTTATTTACATTTGTGATGTTCGTTTATGGCTTGATGGAATGGCGTTGAAGGTCGAAGGTCAAAGGGAATTGCATGAGGACTGTAATTAAAGAAATAAACTGCGCTGTAAAATAAAGCTTTATTTACCTTTTTGATGGTCGTTGATGGCTTATGGAAGAAGAGTCACCTTCCATAAGGACTGTTGGTGCTGTTCGGTCGTGTGCTTCCGCCGAAGATCACTCCGCCAGCCGTGGTGGGTGTGTATTACGAAAATAGTGCTTATTATAAGGTTTAATTTTCATAAATTTGACGTTTGTAAGACGAAAAGTTTGTAAGTTAAGGTGTTTGTAAGTTGAGGCCTCACTGTACTTTCATGATTCTGGGGTAGTTTTACATCCAGTGTTAACTGTACACGAGGGAACATGGACAGTTGACTTTTTGACCTTCAAGCAATAGAGGTGTCAAATTCACCAACGACTAAATGTTAATCTATCTGCCTTTTTTGAAAAGTCTGTGTAATCGTGGATTGGCTTAATTGCCTTGCCAAAGTCAAACCTGTTCTAAACTTTGCAAACGCGCATAAAATAAGGCTGTAGTTACTTTGTCATCACGGACTGCCTAGTGGCATGGAAAACGATGGAGCTATGTCTTCCGTGTGTCACTAATAGCGTGTGCTTGCTGTGGTCAATAGCATGGATGACAGTAATGTGTAACTGATCATTAAAAAAAATCTATCCAGTAGAGTTCTTTACTAACAGATCGAGTCAACCTCTAGTCTGCAGTAGAAGCTGCATTTTGTTAATGAAGGTAGTAATTGCAGAAAACACCTTAGGGGTATCCTGAATCTGGAGCAAGTAGCTCAGGGGAAAAGTAGTTCCAGTTTGCACCGAGCTGCTGGTATCAGAAACAGTTGCTGGTAAATGTCGCCACATTTAGGTCTGGGCTCATTATTGACCTCATTCGTCCACCAACAGCAGTGCTGGAAATAGATTATCATTAACCAACAGATTTTCCTCAAGTAGAGAGAAAGGTGAAACCAAGTTTCTTATGTTGTAAATCAAAATTTGCTTTGTTTTTTAGGGACAAGTGGCATCTTCAAAGGAGGCCCTTCGGAGGTAAGGACAAAACCCACCAATCACAATACTGACACTTTGGAACGGCATTTGCATTTCTTCATGGCATAAAACTCACCAGTGCGCACATATGGAATTTAGAAATGTTGGCGGAACCCAAAAAAAGTGCAATCAGAAGGCATCATTTCACATCTGACTAAAGTACAATGGATTTTCATTGGTTCCATTTATGTGATATTCCATTTATATGAATATTCAGGAAGTCTTGTTTTTGAGTTGATGATCATTCCCTGAATGACGTCAAGTAGGGAATGCCCCTCACCGACAAACCGACACCCAATGCATTTTGGGCACTTTATTTCGTCTGAAAACACAGTGTTGATCGCGAAATTAGAAGGAAAACTACATAAATAACACGATGGTGAATGGTTGTGTGTCGCACCAAGACTACCAATTGCGATAAAACGCATAAAGAAGGTGTTAAATTGACACAAATTCCCAGCAGACAAATCAGCCCATTTGCAATGGAGCTTGTGCGCCATCTTGTGCATTTTCTGGGATGCTACATTGGAGTCCAGACAGCTCGAATTGATACGGAAGGACTTCTTTAATCGATTGCAAACATTTAAGCTTTCATCTTCAGAACTATTTGAATCATATTCATAACTGGATGAGTAACAAGAAAGCATCTTCTCTGAATCTGAACTCTCTAAAGCCATTGTTTTGATTCTCGAGCAGAGCAGTTTGTGACGGTGTATCATGGTGTGACGTCACGAAAAGGGGGCGGGACTTTCTGAATCTCACCATTTCTGAGCTCATTTTGTGGCAGTTTTGAGACACTTTAAGTCATTTTTATTGGTGTTTTGCATTTGACTAAAAATATCAGCCTGCGTGTTTTGGGTATTTTCGATGCTATAAAACCATTTTCTGATGTCAGTTAGGAAACAGAAAAATGGTGTCGGTCTTCCTTTAAGCAGTTGTTGGAGAATTGCGGTGAATTTTAACTCACCCTGATAAGCTACATTGAATTAACATTAATACATCACGCTTGCAATGGGTCTAACAGTGTTTGTTGTGGTACTCATTGAAGTCTTTGATAGCTGAAATTATTTTCCTGTTCATTAGTCTGTCGCAAGATATGTACCGTCCGGTGTTGAGGCAATCTCCTTTTTTGTATTTCAGTCCTCAGTTCAGATGTTGACACCATACAGGAAACCACATTGCACATTTGACTCTGCGTCAAGAAAATCACCTCGTTGTATGTCACAGTGCATATTATGTTTACTGCGCTTGGTCACTTTCTTTTTTTTGTTTGTTTGTTTTGGTTTGGGTTTGTGTTACAATGTGATTTTAATCTGACAGAAAAAGACTGCGCCCAGCCACTAGCACCACACACTATTTTTACCGCTGTGTGATCTGATTCCTGGGTGAATATGTATAGGTCAATAAAATAAAAAATATTTATTTAAAGGTAGTGAACAAACACACATGAAGAGTTTCCAGCCACCATTTTGTTTTTCGTCTGTTCATGCAAATGGCGATTGTTACCCCGCAGCCATCAGATAACCATTAATACAAAGTCCTTCATCATATCAGAAATATAACTGGTTCCTGTTTGACTCGTCTGTTCGAGTGATTGAGCAAGTGTTGCGATCAATGTTCCCTCTAATTTTTCATGTGTCTGAGCAGACACACAAGCTCCCTGAGCACACTGAGGACCACTGTGAGCAACATCAGATGTGTACGCTGTGGCCACACACCAGTATCACGGCGCATATGGGCAGGGCACATTCGCGCTGTTCTGCTCCGATTGGCTGCGTAGCGTACGCGAACTGTCCAGCCTTATTGACTGGACACCTGTCACTCATTGGGTTACATTGCAAAATATGCGCTGCATAGATGTTCTTGTGCGCTGAGTATGTGCAAGCGGCGCGCGATTGCGCACGCGCGCAGCTTAGAGGGAAACATTGGTTGCGATGCAGTCCAAACCAGCTGATGCAGCCCATGGCACGCTGGAACCATTTGGTGAATAGAAAAAAAATAGTCCTCAGTGTTCAGTGGTTTGACATGCTGCCCTAATGCCTAGATTTCATGTCATTTTGAGATGGGTATTTCTCTTAGCGCTACATAGAGACCAAGAAATAGTTTATGTTGTATTTTCACAACCATACAGTACACGGTATTAACTCATTCACTGCCAGACGATGTGCAAAAAATGTGTAACAAAGCACTAACATGGACAAAAGGCAAATGCTGCCCCTTATGGAAGGGAAAAACATTGCCGGAGGTCTGACCAGCGCTTTATCGGCACCCTGCGCAAGAAAAAAACAAACCCCAAACACATTTGGGATTGGTGTTCCATGTCACACTTTTCAGTTCCTAAATAAATTAAGTGAATGAGTTAAAAGGTGTAATGTCAGTTAAGGGTCCTATTTTTGTTTTTAACACATACACAAGTCGCGTCGTATCATTGGACGCAGGCATGGTATAATGAATGCTTACAAGTGGATGGTTTTTGAAAAGGCAATGGTAGCATAACTGAATTTGTTTGTACTTAAGCGAAGTGTTTAACAGTGTACTCAATATTTTTTTCATCAATCTTTGAATCAAAGTCCTAATTTTCTATTTTAGAAATGAAGCTGCTCGGGCAGTTCACAATCAAACATGGCATGTTCCCTTGCGTCATTGTCAGTCAATTTTTGTTGACGCGCGACTCCCATAGACGTGAATGCTGTTTTTTGCGAAAGCTCGAATCGACATGTTCGCCCTACCATCCACAATCCATTCACAACTTGTGGCATAACTGCCTCTCAGTCTCCATAAATTTCTGTTCGCCATCGCTCCCACGCTGCTCATAACTTTGTCTGTTTCTGTCTTACAATGGCAATCAAGCACAACAGTAAAACCCGACTATGCATGCCTCGTTAAGCGTATTGCTACCGTGCTGATCTGTTTTTTCTCTACAGTGTAAGGTTTCGTCCATGTTTCTGATATGGTTTGACTGGATGTGTTTGTCAGCAATTGTTGTTGTATTTCAAAATGCTAAGCGTGTTTGTCTCTCATCATGAATGTCTCTCTGTGTCTTTGTTTTGTCATATTGTCTCTATGCTGTCATATTATTTGTTATTTAGTTTTTTTTTGTTCTTTTGACTTCAATACGGCGCCGCGAGAGTGGCTGCCTTTCCAGCAGCTCATGTATTTTATTTACTACTTTCATTCCTTTCATCACTTTGCTGCTGTGAAATGTAAATTTCTCCACTGTGAGACTAATAAAGGCATATCCAATCCAATCCCAATCACTTGACATAGCCTAAGCATGTATGTAGGAATGTGGGGATTGGTTGAGAGAACGGTTGGTGGTGGAAGCCTAATGACGACAGCAAATAGCAGAATAAAGGGTTAAAATTACCAAGGAAGAAAGGGTTGAATTGTCATATTGGCCATTAAAAGATTTGACAAAAATAAGATCTTGAAAAGAACTCTAAAATGTGAAGAGATGCCAGTGTAGGAGTGATGTGCTCCCTCTTACGAGTATCAGTCAAGAAGTGAGCAGCATCATTCTGAACCAGCTGGAGACGCTTCATGGAGGATTGGCTAACTCCAAAGTAAAGCACATTACAGTAGCTCAGGGGGGAGGGAGCCTTTTCCGTTGCTGGTCCCATTCTGGAATGACTTGCCACTGAACATTGAGCAAGCCTCCTCGCTGCCCATCTTTAAAACCCGCCTCAAAACTCACTTACACTCTTTGGCGTTCAACTCGGCATGATTTCAACTTGATCTTGGTTTTACTCCCTGGTGCTTTCTTCTATCTTTGTGACGGCTTTATTTCCTGAATATGATAGTTGTCGATGTTAAGCGCTTTGTTACAGCTTCAGCAGTTGTTAAAGCGCTATATAACACACGCAGCGGCTCCCCTCTCCCGGCAAATTGGCGTTTTCATGTTTATTTTGTTTGTTAATGTCATTATAAGTGCCTTGCATGCTGGGTCTGAGAGGACAGTAATTTCATCTGTGCTGTATGTCATGCATATTAGCATATTTGACAATAGAGCTGACTTTGACTTTGATATAAACCAATATGTATTGTATTGTAAACCAAAAAACACAACTTGCACACATGTAGCTTTCACCTACCGCTTTTTTAAACGCTTCCCCCCATCATTTCAGATGCCCGGCTCATCAGGCACCACTCAGAGTATGAAGAAGACCATCGGCCACCGGGGCGTTGAGACCACCACCGGAGAGACTACCTACAAAAAGGTTAGAGGCGGGTTGGTATGGGGGGTGGGTCATTGACACTTGTTAGCTAACACCATCGACGACGTGGGGGTTCATGTATTCGATTTGGTATACCTCGATTCTTCTCTGACTGGTGCAGACGACTTCCTCCGCCCTCAAAGGTGCCATTCAATTGGGCATTACTCACACGGTCGGCAGCTTGAGTCAAAAAGCCGAGAGGGATGTTCTCATGCAAGATTTTGTGGTCGTTGAAAGCATCTTTTTCCCCAGGTTGGTAGCACATAGGAGGTTTGTATCTACTTACCCTTTTCAATTGTCTCACTGCTTCTTGGTTTGTCTCCAGTGAAGGCAGTAACCTGACTCCGGCTCATCACTACAGCGATTTTCGTTTTAAGACCTACGCTCCCATTGCCTTTCGTTATTTCAGAGAGCTGTTTGGCATTCGGCCCGATGACTACCTGGTTAGTACTTGACATTACTTTTCATAGTTTTTTTATTTCTTTTTTTAAAAGAATCATGAAGGGACAATCCATGAATCTCTCTTGACTGATCCCTATTAGAGAAGATTCCTTTTATTTTCTTCCAGTATTCTCTGTGTAACGAGCCACTGATTGAGCTATCCAACCCCGGAGCCAGTGGATCGCTCTTCTACGTCTCCGGCGATGACGAGTTCATCATTAAAACTGTTCAGCACAAAGAGGCAGAGTTTCTCCAGAAGCTACTTCCTGGATACTTCATGGCAAGCCTGATGCATTTTTAGTCATTCAATTCAGTCAGTTTTTTCACACAACTCATTTTCCCTCTAGAACATAAACCAAAACAAGCGCACACTGCTGCCCAAGTTCTACGGACTGTACTGCGTCCAGGCAGGGGGCAAGAATATTCGCATAGTTGTTATGAACAATCTCCTACCCCGGATAATCCCCATGCACCTCAAATACGACATGAAAGGATCCACTTATAAGAGACGGGCGTCGCCTAAGGAGAGAGAGAAAGCTGTTCCCACGTACAAAGACCTAGACTTTATCCAGGATTTGCCCGATGGCCTGCAGTTGGAAGCAGATAATTACAACGCTCTCAGCAAGACAATACAGAGGGACTGTCTGGTGAGTCATAAAATGGTTTGCTTTGGTTTTCGTATTGAACTGTAATGCAGTGAAATAACTCTCCTCATATGGAATTGACTCAAAACATTCATATAAATTTACTAATATACAACCGTAATAAATACTATCAAATATTTCCTCATCCGATATCTTAGAGTTGTTGCTTCATAGCCCAACCAAAAAAGAATATACGTAGTTGGAGCATCTAAAGAAGTACCGTATTTTTTGGTGTATAAGGTGCACCCCCAGGAATTGCGTATTTTCAATCTTTTTCCAGATATAAGGTGCACGTTCAATGAATGAAAAAGTTTGCAAATATTTTATATAAATATATAAAGGTTTTCCATATATAAGGCACACCATAAGGCACTACAGTAGGAGCTGGGGTTACACCCTACTTCTTCTACAAGGGGGAAATGGAGTCAGTGGCTGCTGACAACAGTTGCAAGATCTGTTGTGGCTCAATATTACTTCACATATAAGGCACACCTGCATATAAGACGCGGGGTCATCTTTTTATGAAAACCGAGGCTTTTGAATGCGCCTTATATACCGGAAACTAAGGTATGTTAAAGTTGTACAACTCCAATGAAGTGAAGTTTGGTATGAGTTTTTAGTGGATGTTATGGGATTTTTTTTTGGAGAGGCGGTATGGGGGGATGGCATAGTTACAGTAGCATGTCAAATTATTTTCCCCCAATCACTAATTATTTTCCGCTCATTGTTAAAAAGAATCTATACCGCTGTTGTTACAAGGCCCGATTTTTTTTTTTCTTTGAAGGGCATTTTTACTTAACTGAATTTGACTCCCAGTGACCTGAATCAAGGTTTCTATTAAAAAAATTAAAACACGCTCATTCCCTGCCATTCCCAAATTTATCTGGGAATTGAAAAGTCTGACATGGAGTGCCATTCCCAAATTTGATCGGGTTTTGGTTCTTCTTGCGGGGAAGAGGGCGCCGATAAACAAGCGGGGCAGCATTTGTCTTTTGTACAGCCGCCTCGATTTCAAGCTGGGATAACTTTTTTTCTAATGAAAGAAGAGAGTATTAGGTTTCTTACGCTGAATTTAATGTTTATTTTGTCCTAAGTCTCAATATTCTGTGCGTCGTGCAATTTCAGTGAAAATGAAAAGAATCGTGACACTGAAGTGGACACATTTTTGCACATCTTCTGAGAGCAATGTTTTAATATTTGATTATCCTTTGGTTTTTTTTCTTGTTCAATTTAGCTTGAAAATTGTGATTTGTGCCCTCTTATTTTGAGCCTTGGTCTTACATAAGCCTGTTTTAATGCCAATGGAAGTCCCCACTCCACACTTCATACAGCAAAGCTTTTTTTTCTTGAAACCCAAACATATTTTTAATGAAATGATTTTTTTGTATTCAACAATGATGTTATCAAAAGAGGCCGATGACTCAACTGCTTAAAAGAGAACTTGTTTTTGTACAAAACTAAATACTAATCCTTTGCTTACTTTGTGGGATGCTACCTTTGTTTTCAAAGAATGGAAATGCCTTAAGGCATCTCACATGTTGTATTAGCAACTAATCATACTTTGGAGAAGAGCAATAGAAATGATGACCGGTAAGCATTGCACTTATCTGCTGTGGACCTGCAAAATTGCCTATTGCAGTCTTACTTGTTGATGCATGAAAAAAAATATCCCATCAAGACACTCTTGTGATCGTGTCAGGTAGGTGTGAATGAGCCTTGATGTAGCTGCCTTGTTTTGAATCTTAAATGCCAGGCGCTCTCATAGTCAGAATGAGTCAAGAATGAGTCAGAAAAAAAAACATTTTAGAGTTGTTTTCTTGTACTCTCAATGCTTTTCGCCATCTTATTAAAAATTAAGTGAGTAGTAATT
Source organism: Hippocampus bargibanti (assembly GCF_051943395.1). Lineage (NCBI taxonomy): Eukaryota > Metazoa > Chordata > Actinopteri > Syngnathiformes > Syngnathidae > Hippocampus > Hippocampus bargibanti. The sequence continues at coordinate 21,727,985 of NC_142739.1, read as the reverse complement.
AGTAACAAAAAATTATCTGAATTTGCATGCGATATGATCGCCCCTTTAGCGCTGTAACCGAATGTGCTAAATACCTTGGGGGAGGGTGTAACGCCATGGTCTTTTGCAAATGCAGACAGAAGCATTCCAATGTTGCAGCAAAATACTCCAGTGTTTACTTTTAGTGTCGGTCCTCACATGAAAATGCCGATCATTTAAATGTCATGTGTTTACATCATAAAGCTCTTGCAGAGTTTCAAGATCATGGATTACAGTCTCCTGATGGGCATTCACAACATGGATCAGGCCAATCGGGAGCGAGCGGGGGGCTATTCGGGCGACAGTGGTGGGTCAGAGGGTGCGGTGACGCCAGATCAGCGGCGACCTCAAGTCCAGAAAAGTCTGTACTGTACAGCCATGGAGTCCATCCAGGGTGAGGCTCGTGGAAAGGGCGCTTTGGATTCTGAAGATCAGTGAGTTGAATTTTGGACCCTCGATATGTTATTTGAGAATCTGCAACATCAGCACTTGTATTTTGGCTTTGCAGCATGGGAGGCATTCCAGCTCGTAATGGAAAAGGAGAGCGGTTACTCATCTATATTGGCATCATAGACATTCTTCAGTCCTACAGGTATCTGAAAATCCCCCCACCCCCTTCCACGTGCATTGTGCTGTTTGTGTAACATTTTCTTCATCTTACTTGTAGATTTGTTAAGAGGTTGGAACACTCTTGGAAGGCATTGGTGCATGATGGGGTAAGATCTTGCTCAATAGTCCAAAAATAACAGGACAAATATTTTCAGCAATAAATCAAAAGGTTAAAATTATTTGAGTATGAAAACAGTTGATGGAAAATCCCTCCATTTCGTCTTCCCAGTGAACATTTTTCTTCTCGTCTGAAAGAGTGCCTAAAGATAGATAAAATCCAATGGGTGGGGTCCTTACAATAATCTCACGCCCAAAACCAAGATAAAGTGCATTATGTCACCTCCAAAGGGGAGCTAGCGTACCACAACAGCACATCTAAGAAATAAGTAAATGTTTTTCTGTTGGTATTGTCGTTTAATCGTGCAGAGTCAATTGTGTCCGATTTCTTGATGGATAATTGTTAGAATAAATTAGCCGAATATTCTATAGTTGCAGCCCTGTTTTTGTTGTTCAATTGTATACTGTATATCCTGTATATGATAGTTGTCCATGTTAAGCGCTTTGTTACAGCTTCCGCTGTTTTTAAAGCACTATATAAATCAATTTGTATTGTATTGTAGGACACGGTTTCAGTTCATAGACCTGGCTTCTACGCAGACCGCTTCCAGCAGTTCATGTGCAGTACAGTGTTCAAGAAAATTCCACGTAAGTACACATCTTGCTTTTTAAAGTTACTTGCAATGAGGGATATCATGGTGATTTATTAGCACAGGAAAAGCGGTGCTTGTCAATTCTACATCCTATGTCTTCTGTAGTAAAGCCTTCCCCATCGAAGAAAAGCCGTGGTGGAGGTCAAGGAGGTCTTAGGAGGGCTCCCACTTTCGGAGCTCCCACCCCACTGTCTCACACAACGGTGCATTCAACCATGGACCCCAAACTGGTTTACCGCGCACATTTTAAAAGCACAGAGTCAGAAGCAGACAGTGGTAAGAACTGAAGCAACGTAATAGATGCTCAAACTGGTATTTACAGCCGGTCCCTAATTCAGATTTTGCTTTTTCATAGTTCAGCCAGGTAGGCCGGATTTGGTTCCCAGGACCCCGCCACTGCACGACAACCCCGCTGAGTGCGAGGCCAACCTCTCCACTTCGTCTGTAGGCAGCTTAGAACTTGGTTCTTCTCCTCCTCTCAGGTAAAGCATCACCAAAGTAATTGCTCTTACTCTTCCTAGTTTGGTGATTGTCATTCACTTCTACTAATGTGTGGCGAGACAACCATTTTACGTCTACATAGAGTTTGTGAGACAATGTCCTGGTCTAGTCCTCGTACTCAATCGGTGTTTGCAATATTATCTTGCCCTAATCTATAGGTCTGTTGGGGTGGAGGTGCACAAATCAGCTCACACAGACAATGAACAAGGTGCTTTTCACAGGTAGCAGCGACACACAAGCAAGTTTTAACACACCTTTCGTAGATTCAGTAGAAATTTATATCGATACATTATAGATGACTTCTTCAATTTGACTTGTTTGTGTTCCAGCTTCGAGATTGAGGGCAGCGGAGACCATTCAGGCCACCCGTCCGGAAGTGAAGACGTAGTTTCATTGTCGGACATCATCCCTGAGACCAACATCAATTTTGTATGTCTGACCACTGTCCTCTTAAGACACAGGTGTCAAAGTCAAGGCCCGGGGACCAAATCTGGCCTGTCTCATGATTTAATTCGGCTCCGAAAGCAAATTAAAGTTCTGAAATTCCATGATACTTGCTCAAGTCCAAACCAAAATTTCAAATTATCATATGTAAACCACAATACCAGTCATTATTCTTGACGTCAGATGAGAAAATAGTTGTTGTGCGTTCTGTATGTAATATGTGGAAATGAAACATTTTAATGGTTTCCTCAATTTCATAACGGTGCTCGCTCTAGAGGAAACCATTCCTACAATGTGGCCCTTGGCAAAAAAAAATGAGTTTGACACCCCTGTCCCAAGACCATTACATAATACAAGGTTTTCTAATAATTCAACATCATTTCGTAGTGTCGTAAGTCTAGTATTTAGGAAGTAATTAGTCAAATTGTCACTCTTTCTTAAATCAGTGCTAATTTTGTTTCTGGATGTTGTTAAATTTTTAATTAATACATTACATTGGACCGCTGACTATTTGTAGTTTGTAATTCCTAAATTGGAAAGCTATTTGTAGATTTGTGTAATTTGTCTGTTACAGACGCTCCCCTACTTACGAACAGTTACGAACAACGGTACATACGAACATTTTTGTAGGAACATATCAAAGTCAAAGTCAGCTTTATTGTCAAATATGCTAAATTACTGTCCTCTCGGACCCAGCGTGCAAGGCACTTATAATGACTTTGACAAACATAATAAGCACAAAATGTAGTATTCTCGCGAGTTGTGAGCATATATTTTATGAAATGTTTATTTTTCAGTACAAACCAATACAGGTTACTTATACAAGCCTTAAACATACTTATTGGATTGGAGGAAGTTCCACATACGAATTCTATGTAAACATCTGACTTGCAAAAAAAGTACTAAAAATATCTGCCACATTTAGATAACGCCAATCATTTTGGTGTCTAATGACCTAGAAAAAAAAGGAAAAATGTTTAGTTTGATGACAAGTCAGGTGGATCAGGGAGGGGCCTATATGTTTATATATGTCTAAACTTCTTTCAGATGTACTGCATATGAATTATAATTCAATGCCCTTCTGCTTCATGTGTTCTAGTCTTTATTTATTTTATGTTATTTTTTTTTAATCCTCACAGTAAACATTTGAACGAAATGACCCAAGAAGAAATATGAACTGGCCAGAGTGAAGGATAAGGCCAAAGCAGGCCATCTAAGTCAGAATCCCCGGCACCAGTTTCCTAAGCGCTCCCATTTGAAACACACCGCCGTTGTTGGTGGAAGTTGCATGGTGGAGGAAACGCAGAGACGGACGGGCTCCATGCTGCTGTGTGTACGTGTACGTAGTCTTTCACAGCCATCAACACTGTCACACATGTCCTCAAAAACACCACAAATGAGGGTTATTGCCACAATTATTTCTTTTGTATTGTAGAATTAGATTTCTCTTTTTCCCTGTTTGCCGTTTCATCTGGAGTCACAAAATGGTGAGAAGTCACAGACGGGAGCGATGCACACTGAGGTGCGTCTGAGTGCGGTCGTTTATTTTTCATCTTCCTCTCACAACACACTCAGTACGTTCCTTCCAAGCACACTTGCTCTAATCTGCCCCGTTTTTTTTTGTCGTCCCTCATCAGCGAATGAAAGGTATCCTGTCTGCTCTCCGACTGCCATCACATTGTCTTAAAATCGTTGAGGGTTTTGTTGAAATCATCGTTAGATGGATGGTTTGAACCAGTGCTAGACGATCAGGTGTTCACGCTAATGAATTGTGCCGTAAGACGTTGTTGTGGTGCAGAATGTACACGTCCACTTCCACCCCCAATCAGAGAATGTGTCTTATTATAATAAAATAATGTGTTTAATGTCTTTGTATGGAAGAGGACTAGGGCTACTGAAGAAATAAGAATGAGGTTGGCAAGATTCTGACTTTATTCTCAGCTCACTTTAAAGTCAGAATTCTGAGGATGAAGTCAGAATTTTTACTTTAAAGGACAACCGACATCACTTTTTTGTTACCTGACATCAGAAAAACGTTTTATAGCACCTAAAATACCCAAAACACGCAGTATGATATTTTTATTCAAATGCAAAACACCAATAAAAATGACTTAAAGTGTCTAAAATCTGCAAAAAAATTGAGCTGCGAATTGGGCATTTTCAGAAAGTCCCAACCCCAGTTCGTGACGTCACGCCAGGACGTCTCACATTGCTGGAGAATCAAAACAATGGCTTCAGATTAGGAGAATATGCTTTCTTGTTACACATCCAGTTATAAATATGATTCAAATAGTTCTGAAGAGGAAAGCATACATGTTTGCAATCGATTAAAGAATTTATTCTGTGCCATTTTGAGGCAACATTGGGGGAAATGTCTCACCCAAAAAGAGGCAGAAAATGGCGTCCAAGCTCCTGTGAGGAATTAATCAGCCCGTTTCCACAGGCTGATAAATTCCTTCGATGGAGCTTGGTCGCCCTCTTCTGGCGGCTTTTTGGTGCAACACGAGGTTTTCAGACCAAACAAGTACAGCAAAATATATTGACGTGATGGAAGGACTGCTACTATGTGTCTTTTTTTCGGTCAGGGGCGTTCCTTCAGTGACGTCACATACGGACTCGTCACCAACTCAAAAACTTCCGGAATATTCTGCGCGAGTATTAAAACGTAAAATATAGCTATATGCGATGGAATCTTTGTAAAATACGCTCAGAAGTCATTTGAAGCCATTTTACAAATTATGGACACAACTTGTCCGGAGAATTGGTTGTCCTTTAAAGTCAAAATTCTAAAAGTGAGAATTCTGACTTTATTCTCATCTCACTTTAAAGTCAGAATTCTGAGAATAAAGTCAGAATCTTTACTTTAATGTCAAAATTCTGAGAATAAAGTCAGAATTCTCACTTTACAGTGAGAATTCTCACTTTCAAGTCAGAATTCCAACTGGAAGTAAGAATTCTGAGAATAAAGTGAGAATCTTTCCAACCTCATTTTTTTCTTCAGTGGCCCTAATCCTCATCCGTATCTGTCATGTGACCACATGTGCTAAACATCTTCCATTAAGTATTAACGGTGACAACCATTTTGCAAGGGGTGGTCATTTTGTCTGTGCCTTCTTTCTTTTTTGGAATGCATTTTTATCCCCACATCTATGTGATGCACAACTGACCTTTTTTTCTCTTTTAATAACAGTGAACACAAATTTGCCTTATCACTAGAGTGCAAAGCAATGGGTTACCATTTGCGTGTCATTTGTCTGATTTTTCCATGTAAACAATACAACCTTAATTTTTTTGGAAGCTAGAGGACCCCCTCATGGCCGAACTGAAAATAAACGTAACTAGAAGTGAACAAAGTTGTCATATTAATTAACCAAGTGAACGATTCGCGTTAATTCTCAGTCATTCGTATAGCTTAAAATGACAACTTAATTCCTATGACATTAGGACTTCAAAGTAATATGTAGTTCGCTCGATTGTTTTATTCCTCAGATTGCAAGAAATTGAAAAGGTGTTTACTCATGAGGAAAAATGTGACTTAATTTTGAAGAGTCCACTTTTTTCCCACATTTGGAAAGTCACAATCTCATGATCAACAGCTTTTTTTTTTGTAAAAATGTTCCTTTAGCGTACAAAAAGCCCTCATCAAAATGCATAAAATTGAAAACGTTAGTTTTCTGTAAAAGAAATAACCTGTCATTAATGCGCTTTATTAGTGTGTAAATGGACGTTTAAAATCAAACTTAATGCTCCTAAAAGTGGTCGGAATCACTTTTTCCCCTTGAAATTCCAACATTCCAGAATACACCTTTTCTCCTAAAATTAATTTTTTTAGCACAACTTCAATGTCTGACTTTCTTTTCCTGAATTAGTGTGGCTTTAATACTCCCTTTGTACATTTTTGGTTATTTCAGTTTTTTAAATTCAGGAGCACGTGTTGGCAAATTGGACTTGAATGTGAAAAAATGTCCAAAAACTTCATATACTGACCTTGCCAGGCTCAGTAGTTGACTTGAATGCGTCTACAGGCAAAAATGATAAATGACTGTTGTTGATCATTTCTGCTGGTTACAGAAATGACAACCTACCTGAAACCACTCCTGGGCCAAAAATTAACTATTTTATTGTCTTGTACTGTATGTATAAAACATTCGCTTTTTCTGTTATTGTTCTTGCTTTTATGGTGTTTCGTGTTTGTCCTTGTTGCTATTGAAAACGACACATTCATGTGACAGGCAGGGTCACGACCTCTCGTCCCTAATTACTTTTTACAGCAGTGAGAAATTTCTCATGCAGTCACAATATAGCCAGATGACTCGAGTAAAACATCTCATCTACTGTAATCTTAAAACACATGTGGTCTATGCAGCAGAAAGGGAGAGGCTGTAATTATTATGGACTGATGAGGGTTAAAAAAAGTGTTAAGTGTGTTTTCGAAGCCACCCTGTGCTCCAAAGAGGGGAACGAGGCAGATAAGTTTTGCAAAAGTTCAGGAGTTCAGCTTTTGGTAATGGTGATGACACTGGTTTGATCATTTTGAAACTGTTTTGTTCATTGTTCCAGATTAGTCACATATGTGAAAAGCAAAATCTTTTGTCTATCACCCAAATTAACCTTCTGTCAGAGATGTTCGGTCGGACACTGTGAACAAAGGCTCGAACACAGGAAGATTGTCTTGAACTGCTGGCAGGGGATGGAGCCATTCATGACCGACGTCCAACTTCTGCAGCACTCTGCCAAGCTATTTATTGAGCGGACATTGATACCTTGGCTTCCGAACTTAATTGGTTCACAGACATAGTGTGTAAGGCGAAAAGTGTGTATCCCCAAAATTAATTTCCCATAGGAAACCATTAAAATGAGAATAATCCGTTCCCAGGTCCCCATAAAACATAATTTTCTACTTTCTAATTATTTTATGTATAATAAATGTGCTCTGGTATAATAATTATAATTAATTATAATGAAATGAACTGTATAATAAAGCGGTTTTATTTACCTTTGTGATGGTCATTGATGGCTTTATGGAATAGAGTGGCCGGTTTCATCAGCATTAAACACTTGATGAAGAACGTAGCCTTCTTCTTTCACCATCTTGAGGAATGATACCTTGGAGGTGCTTTCTCTGCGATCATTTTACCTAGTTCCTCATCAATTGTGTTTTGTTTAGCTGGGTTGATAGTTTTTTTGCATCAAGTGTACAGATGGCTTATGCGGGTTATTTGTGGAGCCTGATTGATGGAATTTTAACCTTGCAGTCCACACTCCGCCTTTGAACTATCAAAGTTGAAACAAGTCCAAATTTTTTTTTTCTCTCTCAGTTTTCTCACTCTCTCTGTTGTCTGCCTGTCTCTTTAATGTTTAAACCACCACCCCTCACTGCTGCGTTCTTTACCAATCACGTGGCTCTAACGGAAGACTGGGGGCGGGGAATAGAGGACAAAAATGAGTCAAGTGCCATTTTCTTGTTAGAACGGGCTTGTTCGCGAACGACACATCACTCGTTGCTCCGTGTGTATCCCGAAAAATAGTTCGTATGCCAAGGTAAAATTTTCATAAACTTAACGTTCGTAAACCGAAGAGTAAGCCAAGGGGTTCGTGAACCGAGGTATCACTATATATTGAAATGTAAGTGATACATTCGTAAAACATAGTCTTCTTTTAATTGGTTTTCCTTTCTAAGAACCGATAGATTTGTAACCTGGCTAATGACCTCTTCCTGTGAAGGAGTTCACCAAGTCGTAAATTAGTCCAAGGCCAGATCTCCGACAGGAAGATGACAGTTTAGCAGGTTGTGTCCGTTCACCTCAGGTTGACCCCAGATTTTCTGTGCTTCCATTGTGGGCCTTCTCATCATGAAACTTTTAAATATGATAACTTCTATTCTGTATCACCTTCAGACTCAGGATGTTTTGCTCATCACCGCATTCCTGTGATATTGTAATGTAATTTACGACATTTCTGATAGCGTGTAGATCTGTCTTTTAAGTCACGGGCTATTTGTAGTGTTAAAGCAAGAATGCAAAAATCTCCATTTTCATTTTTCAAAGCTCTTTAGGTTACTTTTACAGTAAAGTCTCGTTATATCGATATTCAAGGGAGTCCGAAAAAATATCGATATAACCGGGACTATCGATATATCCGACCCTGTTTGCATGTAATTTTCTCCGTGCGTGCATAGAAATAGTATCGATATAACCGGGACTATCGATATATCCGATATCGATATAACGAGACTTTACTGTATTTGCATTGTATTTTGATTGTCCATTTTCCCCTCTCCGCATGACTGCCGCACAAAGTGAAATCTCCTCTGGTGATTTAATGTGGCGACACTGCATTTTATTCAACATGGATGCTTTTTGAACCACAATTCGCCGCCTCTCACAACACAGAGAATTATATTTATTTGAAAGACTTGGTTTGAAATGAAAGATGATGTGTGATGATTGTACTGTCCTGAAGGATTTCTAAATCTCTTTAACTATTATGTTCATGAAGAGGGAGTAAGTGACTACTTCACTTTTTCTATTTCTGATTGTGATACGATAAGTAGAATTGTATTTTTCTCCATAACAGATTTGGGTTGTCAATCTCACTTGCTTTATTTTCTCTCTCTCTCTCTCCTTATTTACATGAATGTTTCCTCATGAGCCAATAATGCTGGTTGTCCAATATGCTTCAATGACTATATTTCTACAAAATGTGTGTGCAAACAAAATGTGTATAATGTACATAGAAGTCACTCAAATGCCTTCTCATGCAATGTGTGCTGCCTGTTCCTCCTGCCACGTTTCACTCATGTGGTAGTCACGTTTTCATGCATTCAAGGGATTAAACTAGACTTTTGTTAAAAAAAAAATCCCGCTATATGCGTCCATTTCATGTCTGGTGTCCCTTTACTACTACCTCTGGAGCAATCGAATTATCAAGTGAAGACATTACCGGCCTGAGAAGAATGAACTGTTTTAAAATAAGCAGATGTGGATGAGATCCGTAAAAACAAATTTGTCTAGTGGCATTAATTGTAAACAGACATAATTTTGTGTCTATTTTATGTAATTTTTTTATCATTTATTTTTCGAGGGGTCCGCAAAATTATATGAATTATATTTTATATTCTATTTCTTTTCATGCATTCATGGACAACTGTGCCAAAAACCAATCACTTCACTCGACATTAGCTTTTTGGCACTTAACTCATTCGAATTTGTTCGGGTTTTCATTTGTATTGCGGGGCCGTGGGTGCCGATAAAGCGCTGGTCTGACCTCTGGCAATGTTTTTCCCTTCCATGAGCGGGCAGCATTTGCTTTTTGTCCATGTTAGCGCTTTGGTACAGCTTCAGGTGTTGTTAAAGCGCTATATAAATTAATTTGTATTGTGTTTTGTACAGCTGCCTCCATTTCTAGATCAGATAAGTCCAGACCCATATAACTTGCGAATATAAGTATATAAGTTTTCCGAATATAAGGCATACTACATAGTAAGGCACTACAGTAGAGGCTGGGGTTACGGGCGGCTTCTGGCAGTAGTTGCGAGATCTGTTGTGGCTCAATATTACCTTGCATATAAGGTGCACCTGCGTATAAGGCGCAGGGTCCTCTTTTGAAGAAAATAAAGGCTTTTTGGTGCGCCTTATACACCGGAAAATATGCTATTACTGTTTTATTCATACTGGACTAAAGAGCATTATCGTCACGTTTCTAAAAGCTTATCCCACGGTACTTGTTTCTCTGCCATAAATATGGTAATGCCCAAAATATACTTCAACACTCAGTCGCTGCAAGAAGGGTTCCAACCTGCGCAGGAAGATCCCATTGGATTTCAAGTCCAGCACCTTAACCACTCGTCCATCGCAGCCAATGGTATTAAAGGACAACCGACACCCCTGGAGAAGTTGTGTCCATAATTTGTAAAATCACTTCTAATGACTTCTAATGAGCGCATTTTATAAAGATTCCACGGCATATAGCTATATTTTACGTTTTAAGACTCCTGCTGAATATTCAGGAAGTCTTGTTTTTGAATTGATGACGATGCGTGACGTCACGTCAGGAACGCCCCTGACCAAGAAAGCGACACACAATGCATTTTGGGTACTTTGTTTGGTCTGAAAACTTCGTGTTGATCCATGTTGATGGCGGAATTAGAAAGAAAACACATAAATATCGCAAAGGTGAATCGTTGTGTCGCATCAAGACTACCAATTGTGGTAACACCATATAGAAGTGGACACAAATTCCCAGCAGACAAATCAGCCCATTTCCAATGGAGCTTGTGCGCCATCTTGTGCATTTTCTGGGACGCTACATTGGAGTCCTGACGGCTCGAATTGATACAGAAGGACTTCTTTAATCGATTGCAAACATGTATGCTTTCCTCTTCAGAACTATTTGAATCATATTCATAACTGGATGAGTAACAAGAAAGCATCTTCTCCGAATCTGAAGACATTGTTTTGATTCTTGAGCATGGTAAGACTTCCTGGCGTGACGTAACGAACTGGGGGCGGCACTTTCTGAAAAACCCCAGTTCCGAAGTCATTTTGTGGCAGTTTTTTGACACTTTACGTCATTTGTATTGGTGTTTTGCATTTGACTAAAAATATCATACTGCGTGTTTTGGGTATTTTAGATGCTATAAAACGTTTTTCTGATGTCAGTTAGGAAACAAAAAATGGTATCGGTTGTCCTTTAAAGCGCGGTGTCATCTTTTGAAGAAAATGAAGGCTTTTGATTCTGATTCTGATTATCCTTATGAAGATAAGCAGATCAGAAAATGGATGGAGGGGAAAAAACAACTTTATTGAAAGACTACACGTTTTGTCTGGATGAAATATATCTTTTATTCTTTGAACATTTTCCATGGGGAGGACGCGTCCTCTACAAATCTTTATTGCAGCATTTCAAGTTTTCTTGAAAACAGGCACCTTTCCCCCCTATTTATTCTCCATGACCTCATCCTCTACCAAAATATTGCCAACAATTTCATAGTCAAGTGCTCTCCAGTTGAACACATTCCCAGGGGTGAAAATTGATTTTTCCGTGTAGCGTTGGATCTCCTCTGGAGAGAGGACATAGTCCCACATGTGGAGTTGTGACATCATGCCTATAAACGACTGAATGGCTTCAAAACCTCCCCCGTAAGTATCTTGCTCTTGGCCCAGGATGGTGCTTGGCTTGCCGCTAATCGGTTGTCCTGAATGGATAAACCTCTTGATGGAGGGTTTCCCATCCACCCATAACTGGGCGTTGCCGTTTTGAGAGTCCCAGGTGGAGCACATGGTGTGCCAGGTGTTGGGAGGAAATGACAGAGACAGGAAGTCTGTGCCACCATCTCGGGCATGCGCCCTGATAACATCTGCGTTGTTGATCTTGAAGAGCACAAAGTCGTTGCTGATCGCCGGCGTGGCCAGAGAGAAGAGAGCGTAGTTCCTGGTGAGATCTGTCATGAATCTAAGAAAACACGCAACTGCTTAGTGGTTGTGGAAATATTTTTACCTTATTTTTTTAAATAGCCTAAAAGCAATTTCTTGCGCATCACAGTGAACATTTTTCTGCTAAACTAAATGGCAAGAGAAACAGACATATTAGAACAATACACATATGCATGTATTCTTTATCCTCTGCAATAAATAATCATTACAGGTAACATGTTTTTTTAAATTGGCTAGATACATATCCTATAAACATTTAGCTCATCAGTCCATTTTATCCTGAGTAGGGTCGCAGGGGGTGCTGGAGCCTATCCCAATCATCTTCGGGCACTAGGCAGGGGACACCTTGAACCGGTTGCCAACCAATTGCAGGGCACACATAGGAACAAAAAATCAGTCACTTCCACCCCTAGGGACAATTGACAGTGTTCAATCAGCCTGGCATACATGAGTTTGGAATGTGGGAGGGAACCGGAGTACCCGGAGAAAACCCACGCGGACCCGGGGGAACATGCACAGGGAGGCCGAACCAGATCTTGAACTCACGACCTCTGCCGGCGTGCTAACCACTTGACTACCGGACCGTCACTTTTAGCTCATATTTGATTTAATTCTTGATTCTTATTCTCAAACTAGTGAATAAAAGCAATCCAGAGGTCGCTGGTAATGCCCTGGTTACCTGAGACAGACGGTGACTGCACTGAAGGATGTTTTGCTTGTTAGCAGTTTCACGTGATCTTTGGAAGTCTCCCTTGGGAAGACAAAGACTTTGCCAGAAAGATCTGCAAACATTAATAAAGGATGAAGACGACGTGATTGGAATTAGACATGTAAGATGTATTTTTATCAGTGACGTGCAGTCAGAAAGAAAGAAAGCGGACCATGTTCCTTTTTGACTTCTATTTTGTATGATAAATCAATAAGTATTGTATTGTATGATCACTTTGCTGTGTGGCAATTCAAGATGCTTTTACACTGCCGTGCCAGTTGCCATGAGGGAGATTATAACCTTTCTCATGTCTACTGAACAGTTTAATATTGTCCTTTGACCCCTATTGTTAAAGGACAACCGACAACATTTTTTTTTGTTAACTAACTGACATCAGAAAAACGTTTTAGAGCATCTAAAATACCCAAAACACGCAGGCTGACATTTTTAGTCAAATGCAAAACACCAATAAAAATGACTTTAAGTGTCCCAAAACTACTCCAAAATGACCTAGGAGATGCCGAGTTTCAGAAGGTCCCGCCCCCTTGTTCGTGACGTCACGCCAAGATGTCTTGCATTGCTCGAGAATCAAAACAATTGCTTCAGATTTGAAGAAGATGCTTTCTTGTTACTCATCCAGTTATGAATATGATTCAAATAGTTCTGAAGAGGAAAGCATACATGTTTGCAATCGATTAAAGAAGTCCTTCCGTCTCATTTTGAGGCATCTGGACTCCAATGTAACGTCCCAAAAAATGCACAAGATGGCGCCCAAGCTCCTTTGGAAATGGGCTGATTTGTCTGCTGGGAATTTGTGTCAACTAGTATCAAATAGTAGTCTTGGTGCAACACACGATTCACCATCGCGTTATGTTTTTTCCTTCTAATTTCACCATCAACACGGATTAACACGAAGTTTTCAGACCAAACAAAGTACCCAAAATGCATTGTGTGTCGCTTTTTCAGTCAGGGGCGTTCCCTCCGTGACGTCACGTCAGGAATCGTCACCAACTCGAAAACAAGACTTCCTGAATATTCAGCGCGAGTCTGAAAACGTAAAATATAGCTATATGCCGTGAAATCTTTGTAAAATACGCTCAGTGGAAGTCATTTGAAGCCATTTTACAAATTATGGACACAACTTGTCCGGAGCCGTCGGTTGTCCTGTAAGGCAATTTGCCACACTAACACATTTTAAACATTGTTTTATTTTCTTAACATTTTATTTTCTCAGACATCTGTTTTTGTACATCTGGTCAACGTAACATCCTGCTGCTCATTACAAAACCTCTCCCAAACAGGTCTCTCCCTCTCTCTCTCTCTCTCTTCTTTCCCCTCGTGCCTCGACCATCTGCATGAGCTCCATTATGTGCCATCCCAAAGATTAAAGAATCTTTTTTATTCTTACTTTTGATCCCTGCTTCATTAAAATCATAAGTGCCTTGCATGCTGGGTCCGAGAGGACAGTAATTTCATCTGTGCTGTATGTCATGCTCATGCATTCTAGCAAATTTGACAATAAAGCTGACTTAGACTTAATAATGGTCCTAACACCCATCATATTTTAAAAAAAAAACTACTTTTGTTCGTTGCAAATTCCTGATTACCCATTGTACAAACCAATCTGTGAACACGAGTGAACTCAACCTTTTCCATCTTTCTTGCTTGGCACGCATTTTTTTTGTATGTGTGACGCACGCGGTTTCCTACCTTTGGTTTCTGCATAGCACGATGCAAGCATCACCATGAAAAACAAGAGTTTCTCCATCTGAAATGCAATCAGTTTTGCATCACTGTACTACTGAAAAACAAAATATTTCTACATATTGTCATTGTACAAAAGTAATATCCTGTTTCTTTTTCTTGAAGCGCAATTAATTTTCCTTACCTTGTCTTGACTGCCCAGTTTTGAGTAGAAATCTGAGCAGCCTTTTAACAGTATTTAAAGGGAAATTTGTTTATTTAATTGATAAGGATTCTGTACTCTTGGACTTTTGAGTCAAATGTTTTTCATTGTGCAATGTCACAGGCGCAATGTGGCCAAGATATACAGAAAATGGACACATGTCCCATCATGACCTCCACACCCCAGTGAAACATTGACATGGATTTTTTCCCCCTTTTGACTGACTGTTGAACTCAGACATCAGTAAGGCTGCTCATTTGTTCACGCACTCCTGTAGAGTCAATCCTGTAGTGAAATCTCAAATACAAGTGTTGGACAAGGAAAAAGGACATCTGCATTGTTAACTGGGGCTTCCATTTTTTTATTTTATAGATTTTAAAATGGAGTTAAGTTTTCTCCTGAAGTACAATTGTTAAAGGACAACCGACGTCTCCGGACAAGTTGTGTCCATAATTTGTAAAATGGCTTCAAATGACTTCTACTGAAGGTATTTTACAAAGATTCCACCGCATATACTACCTATATTTTACGTTTTAAGACTCGCGCTAAATATTCCATAAGTCTTGTTTTTGAGTTGATGACGAGTCCTCACCGTACGTCACTGAAGGAACACCCCTAACTGAGAAAGGACATACCTTGCATCACCTCAATGAATTTTGCGGTACTTTGTTTGGTCTGAAAACTTAGTGTTGATCCGTTTTGATGGCGAAATTAGAAGGAAAACACATAACGCAATGGTGAATCATTGTACATTACACCGAGACAACTCTGATATTTGTTGAAAAAAAATCCAAACTGCAAAACAAAACTATTTCCAACAGAGCTCTGCCGCCATCTTCTGCATTTTCTGTGACACTACACATCAGTCTTGGGCATTCAAAACGACCCAGAAAACCTTTAATCGATTGCAAACATTTATACTTTCCTCTTCAGAACTACAGTAAAGTCTCGTTATATCGATATTCAAGGGAGTCCGAAAAAATATCGATATAACCGGGACTATCGATATATCCGACCCTGTTTGCATGTAATTTTCTCCGTGCGTGCATAGAAATAGTATCGATATAACCGGGACTATCGATATATCCGATATCGATATAACAAGACTTTACTGTATTTGAATCATAATCATAACTGGATGCATAACAAGAAAGCATATTCGCCGAATATGAAGCCATTGTTTTGATTCTCCAACAAGGCAAGACGTTTTGGGGTGACGTCACGAACTGGGGGCGGGACTTTCTGAAAATGCCCAATTCGCAGCTCAATTTTTTGCAGATTTTGGAGACTAAGTCATTTTTATTGGTGTTTTGCATTTGAATAAAAATATCAGCCTGCGTGTTTTGGATATTTTAGATGCTATAAAACGTTTTTCTGATGTCAGTTAGGAAACAAAAAAGTGACGTCGGTTGTCCTTTAACTGTTGCATAGCTAGTACCAAAGTACCAAATGTTATACCAAAATAAAATGGTAAAAAAAAAAGGAAGCCATGTTAACTCATTCACTGCCAGACGATGTGGGAAAAAAAAATGTGTCCACTCCAATGGCACCGTTTTTGTCATTGTCACTTGAATTCCAGGACCCTCAGAATATATAGACATGCAATGCAGCATTAGAAACCCTCGTCTTATTTCATCAGAAAAAAAAAAAAAAATCAGTGAATTCCTAAATTATATGGGTCTGGATTTATCGGAGCTTAAAAATAGGGTGGCTGTCCAAAATACAATGCAATACATATTGGTTTATATAGCGCTTTAACAGCAAGTTTTCAGACCAAACAAAGTACAGCAAAATGCATTGACATGATGGAAGGACTGCTACAATGTGTCCTTTTTTCAGTCAAGGACGTTCCTTCAGTGACGTAGGGTGAGGACTTGTCACCAACTCAAAAACAAGACTTACGGAATATTCAGCGCGAGTCTTAAAACGTAAAATATAGCTATATGTGGTGGAATCTTTGTAACATATTTTACAACTTATGGACACAACTTGTCCGGAGATGTCGGTTGTCCTTTAAATATGATAACTTATGTCTAATCTATCAGCAGTCTACGTCACATTTTCACTTCCAGAATACATTTGTGAATGGGTTAATGAATTTAAACAATTCCTCATTTCAGAAAATAGTTTGTGTGTTTTAGTCAATATGCAAACCACCAGTGCTGGCACCTCGCACTTACTCGACCAAGGAAGGCCAGTGATTAAAAATAAATAAAATTTGGAGCAAGCCATCTTGCGCTCCAATAAGAAATACTCAAAAGTTAAGACATGATATTCAAAGTCAAGTTTAATAATACACAAGTGTAATTTCAAACTTCTACAAAGTAAGCTCATCTTCCACCAAGACTTTGCCAGTGATTTCATAATCTAACGCTCTCCAGTTGAGCACATTGCCAGGGGTGAAGTTGGAGTTCCACGTGTAGCGTTGAATCTCCCTTGGCGAGAGGACGTAGTCCCACATGTGAAGCCGTGAGATCATGCCAACGAAGGATTGCGAGACATCAAAACCTCCTCCATATTTATCCTGCTCTTGACCGAGGATGATGCTGGGCTTTCCCATGATTGGTTGCCCAGAGTGGATATACCTTTTGACGCTAGCCTTGCCGTCCATCCACAACTGGGCAATTCCATTTTGAGAGTCCCAAGTGGTGCACATGGTATGCCAGAAGTTGGGAGGAAAAGACAGCGACAGGAAGTCGGTACCGCCGTGCCGAACGTTAACTCTCACGTTGCCTGTTGGAAGCTTGAAAATGACTAAATCGTTGCTGAGCACCGGTGTGGCCAGAGAAAAGAGGACATAGTTCCTGTTGAGATCTGTGATGAATCTGAGCACACACACACACACACACACACACACACACCAAAGGTAAGTCAATAAGCACAAATACTTGAGACACAACTGTGACAGTATAATTTCATTTTAAAGTCTGGAATTGTACCATTGTTATAATTCTACTTTTGTCATTTTTTATTGACTGGTGTCCTCTGCCATGCTGTAACAGGTACGTCTCATCTGCAATTAGCAGGATCATGTGTGCTCCAAAATGTGGGGGAGGGGGAGAACCACCCCAACTCCATCCCTTTTCAATTGCTGCTGTGGACTGCAAATTTCCCCATTGTGGAACGAATAAAGGTATTCTGATTCTGAACAAGAATTAACTAACTCCCTTCACTCCACATCACTGCCCTCTAGAGGGATGACCATATAACATTGACCAATCACAGCTCAGCTTGCGAACATGACCAAATGCAAAACAGGTGTTGTAATCAGTGTTATCCAAGTAACCATGGTTTCTCATCGTCATTCGGTGTTGTCCTCCCTACAAAAATTACTAAATAAATAACATTTTATTGCAAGTTTTTCCACTTTAGTCAAATTCCACAAAGGCCATCCTAAATTTATCTTCAAGGTCGAGTGTATACTAGTGCGTTTTGGCTGCCGCTGCTCACCCACAATTATTTTTAGCTTGTTCTTTTAATTGTCAAGTGTCCTTGGGCGATTTGAAAGTCGCTTGTAAATGTATTATTATTATTATTGTTGTTGTTATTATTATTCCTTGTCTGGACTAGTCTCGTTTTAGCGATATTCTCAGGAGTCGGGAAAAAATATCGATATAATCGGACTATCGATATATCCGATCCTGCGGCATGTAAATTTTCTCCTTGCGTTCATAGAAATAGTATCGTAATAAGCAGTACTATCGATATAACAGATATAGATATAACGAGACTTGACTGTATATTGTCAAGTTTATTTTTTTTAACTAATTCGGGAATTGAAAACTGACGTGGAGTGCCATTCCCAAATTTGTTTTTTTTTTCTTGCGGGGATGCCAAAAAAGCGCTGGTCAGACCTCTGGCAATGATTTTTCCTTCCTTTAGAGGGCAGCATTTGCCTTTTGTCCATGTTACACTTTATTTCAGCTTCAGCTGTTACAGTGCTATATAAATCAATATATATTGTATATTGTACAGCCACCCCCATTTGAAGCTCAGATAACTCCAAACTTATATAACTTCGGAATTGAGTTTTTTTTTTCTGATGAAAGAAGAGTGTCTCAGGTTTCTTGTGCTGCATTGAATGTTTACGTAGTCCTAAAACTCAATATTCTGAAGGTTTTGCAATTTGAGTGAAAATGACAAAAACCCTGGCACTTGAGTAGATACGTTTTTGCACACTGTCTGGCAGTAAATGATTATTATTAAGGCTACAACTACATAGTTTGCAATTTATGTTGGTCTATTAATGGCGTTTTTCCATTGTGTGTTAGCTTTAAGCCAACTGGACTTTCCTATGGCAAAACTAGACTATGACATTGTTTGCTTTGTGTGTGTAGCAACTAAACTTTCCTAAAATATGGTTTGGTTAAATACCCAACACAATCTTTGTGATATTTAAACTTTCATTCAGAATGGAAATAGGCACATATGGGTTCTTACGCGGAATTGAATGTTTATGTAGTCCTAAAATTCAATATTCTGTGGGTCCTGGAATTCGAGTAAAATTGACAAAAACCTTGGCACTGGAGTGGACACATTTTTGCACATAAGCTGGCATTGAATGAGTTAATTGACTTCACTATAAAATTGTTTCCAGTAATCACTTTTGTCGCTAAAGGCGAGGACTGAAAGAAATAATATCAAAGCCGATTTGCATTTACCTGAGGCAGACAGTCACTGCATTGAAGGATGTTTTGGGTGTCATTAAGGTCACATGATCATTGTTAGTCCCCTTGGGGAATACAAAGACTTTACCAGAAAGATCTGCACAAACAAAAAGGATTTAGAGGAATCATGACAGTGGATTTAGTAAGACAAAAATTTCCATTTTATAATCAAACATGCTGATATCAGAAGCTTTTTGTACACTTGAGCTTCAGTCACAAGTCATTGTCACTAACGATAGCAAATGTCACACCTTGAGTTCAATAATGCATTTGTTGGAAAATATTTTTTTACTTAAAAAAAAAAAAAAAAAAACCACTTGTTGTATTACTTACAATACAAGCGTCTCAACCACACTTTTACTCTTAAGCGTTTTTCTGAGGTGACAGTGACCACATTGATTCTTACCTTTGGTATTTGCACAACATGATGCAAGCATCACCATAAGCACCAATACTTTCTCCATCTGAAATTAAAAGAAGGTCACCCGGACCACACCATTGAGCATAAAGCATTTGCAATTTAATAACCATTTTTAATGCACTACAGATTGGATTTAACTATCTGTTCTTTACCAAGTCATAAACTGAACATGAGGAACTCACCACGACAGGCCACAAGTGATGATTACCTGGAGTCACAAAGATACGGCATGGAAGACTGAACTAAATACAAACACAGTGATGAGACAATGAGGCACACCTGGATAGGACGTGAAGCGTTCAAGAGAATTGATTGGTTGACAACGACATAATTGGGAGACACAAGAGACACAGGAAAAAGAAATGGCAAATATAGATCACAAATTGGGAAACTTAAAGTTGTCTGAATTTCTGCCATCTCATAGAAAAGCATTTCCCTGAGGTTGGGCCAAAACCTCTCATGTCATAATTTATTTGTAGTTTTACAATGTTGTCTTGCACAATTTATGCACAAGGCAACTCAATATACTTCACACAACGAATTAAGAAATAAATGACACCAGTACTGTTTCTGTCCGAATTGGAATTCATTTACATTTATTCAAAAATGGGTTTCAGATTTTTCTGAGTTGATTAAAATCCATATTCTTGACGTTCTTGGTCCAGAAGGAAACGTTTGAAATGGGTATGTGTATTATGAGAAAACATCAAGCATTCTATTTTTTCAGAAGGGATTTTCAAAAGTTGAGAAACATGCCTGTATGAAGTGTGAAGTGTTTTTTGTTGTTGTTGTTTTGGATTGGATTTTCCTTTATTCGTCTCGTAGTGGAGAAATTTACATTTCACAGCAGCAAAGTTATGAAAAGAAGATGAAAGTAATAAATGTAAGTAGAAAAACAACATACAGGAGCTGCTGGAAAGGCAGCCACTCTCGCTGCGCCATCTTGAAGTCAAAAGAACAAAAAAAATAAAAATAACAAGTAATATTACAATACAAAGACACAGGCAGTCATTCATTCTTAAGTCAAAGTCAGCTTTATTGTCAAATATGCTAATATGCATGACATACAGCACAGATGAAATTAATGTCCTCTCGGACCCAGCGTGCAAGGCACTTTAACGTGGCTAAAAGAAGACATACAATTGACAACAGAGAATACATGTAATTTCTGAATGTAAAGTGAGGTAGTGCTGTATGTAAAATGAGGTAGTGACGGATGTAAAGTGAGGTAGTGACATATATGAAGTGACGTAATGTAGTAATGCAAAAACAAACAACAAAAAGGGTTGAAAGTGAGGTCTTGCAGAAAAAAACGAGACAGAACAAAAAATAGAGTTCAGGATGATAGTACAGCATGCATCTTAAGCACTTTCTGTATCCTCTTTGTTACATGAAACAGTTCTAGATGAAAGAGGAGAGGATCAAAAAAACAAGGGTCGATTTTTGTTGTAATTTATTTTGAGAAAAGAGGATGTACAAAACCGGGTTAGATGGAGGACACTGATTCGCTGTGGCGAATTTATTTTGAACAGATTTCAAAACTGCCGTTTGGGATGTCTCATCAAAAGTAATGATTTTGTCGCTACCAACCGGCATATGGCTGAAACTTAAAAACTACATTACCCACCATGCACCACAACGTTTTTTTTTTTTTTACAGCGGCCGACTTCAAGATGGTGCTGGAAAGTACTATGGTTTGGTAAGGATGGCAAAACGAGTTTGAATTGAACGATTATGAATGTTTTATGAAACGATAAAACGATATTTGGTATTTTATTAAACCTGTTTCAGTCTTATTTCAATACTAAACGTGTTCGCTTGAGACGCATTATATGTTGGACTTTTTTTCCTGAGTCACTCTTCCAATGCTAACGGAAGCATAGCAAGATGACAAAGATGTGCTGTCATTTCTGTGATTGGCTTTGTATTTTATGTAATTAGCGATGGCAACCTTCGTATTTATTTATTTAGGATAACCGTGAGACTTTGTTTTTCGTATTTATTTGAGTTTGTGCAACAAAAAGAGAATTTCAAAACGCTAGTATTAGCTACGAGGGAGATTGTAGTTCCATTGTCAAAGCGTCTGTTGTCACCAGATTAATTTTAGAGCATCTGTTATCTCAGTTATAAACACCATTCTCATAGCCAGACCATAAATAATCGATATAGTTAATGCATTGATATTAATTTACTATTTTGTATCATATACAGTAGTTTCGGCACATTCAAATACCAAATAAATATGAAAAAGAAATGGTGAAAATTAATCATGAATTAAAATGTTCATGTGCATGTCCCCCTTTGTTTGCTTGCAGTGTGGACAACAGTGAATACATGCGCAATGGAGATTTTCTACCCACCAGACTGCAAGCTCAACAAGATGCAGTTAATATCGTTTGTCACTCCAAGACTCGCAGCAACCCGGAAAACAACGTTGGCCTCATCACAATGGCAAAGTAAAGCAACATTTCAGTTCACTGAATATGTTTTTTTTTTATTTCAAACTGATGACAGTACCAATGAAACAAGTGTTTGGTGATTGTGTCTTGCGCAGTAATTGTGAAGTACTGACAACACTGACTCCAGACACAGGAAGGATATTGTCAAAACTGCATGCCGTGCAGCCTCGTGGAAACATCAGCTTCTGTACTGGTATCAGAGTAGCACATGTGAGTTTTTCATTTTGTAGCATTCACCTAGTGGTATATAAACACTGCTCTGCCAATTGGTTCCCGTGGGCAGCATGCGTATCTAAGAGTACTGATGGGCATATATTCTTCATCCTCTGAAAAACAACTAACAGCAATCCGAACTGACAAAAGTCACATTACGTTTATTTCCCGTATGCCATAGAAATAATCAATCTGTCAGCTAATGCAGCTAATTTTTTCTTTGCGATCTTAATATTTTGGTTCTTATCATTGCAGTTGGCATTAAAACACAGACAGGGCAAAAACCACAAGATGCGTATCATTGCCTTCGTTGGCAGCCCGGTAGAAGATAATGAGAAAGAGGTGAGCTGTTTTCTTTATTCAGTTGCTTTCTTTTCCAACTCCAAATAGAAATCACCACAATGCAGCATAACAGGGGAATGTATTTTGTTCAATGACTGTTTTTGCAATCCCAAGAGTTCCCCCTCCCCATCTATTACATTAAACATTATATTAATGTGTAACTTTTCTGTTGTATCCTTTTCTAAATAAATAATTATTTTTTTATATTGATAAAAGTTCAAATACAGCAGTCCTTATGTCTTGATATGTTCTGTTTGGCTTCATGCTCTAAATAACAAGCTGAGTTTTTTTTTCCCCTCCAAGCTGGTCAAAATGGCAAAACGCCTGAAGAAAGAAAAAGTGAACGTGGACATCATCAACTTTGGAGAAGAGGTATTTACAAACTTATTGCCGTCAAACGTTGACCCCGTTTGTGATACCAACCAAGCTCACCGTGATTCTTCTTGACAGGAAATGAACACAGAGAAGCTGACGACCTTCATTAACACTCTGAATGGGAAAGAGGGCAGTGGCTCCCATCTGGTCACGGTGCCTCCAGGACCCAGTCTGGCGGACGCTCTGTTATCTTCGCCCATCCTCGCCGGAGAAGGCGGTGCCGCGCTGGGTTTGGGTGCCAGTGACTTTGAATTTGGAGTGGATCCCAGTGCAGACCCAGAGCTGGCCCTGGTAAGAGATCAGCACAAATGCGTTTTTGGCAATTTGCGGTCTGATTTTGGCGAGTTTCGCCAAACTCATTCGCTACCATTCCCGAATTTATTCAGGAATTGAAAAGTGTGACATGGACCGCCATTGACGATTTTGTTTGGGTTTTGGTTTTTATTGCAGGGGTGCCAATAAAGCGTAGGTCAGACCTCTGGAAATGTTTTTCCCTTCCATGAGGAGGCAGCATTTGCCTTTTGTCCACGTTAGCGCTTTGTTACAGTTCAGCGCTATATAAATCAATGTGTATATATTGTATTTTGTACAGCTGCCCCCATTTCAAGCTCAGATAACTCAAGACCCATATAATTTAGGAATTACCGTATTTTCCAGTTTATAAGGCGCACCCAAAAGCCTTGATTTTCTTCAAAAAAATAACCCTGCGCCTTATACGCAGGCACACCTTATATGTGAAGTAAGATTGAGCCACAACAGGTCTTCCAAGGACTGTCAGCAGCCACCGACTCCATTTTTCCCCTGTAGAAGGAGTGCGTAACCGCAGCCTCTACTGTAGCACCTTATAATGTGGTGTGCCTTATATTTGGAAAACTTTTATATATTTGTATAATATATTTTAAAAAACTATTTTCATTCATTGGGGGTGCGCTTCATAGTCCGGGGCGCCTTATGTATGGAAAAAGTTTGATAATACACTATTCATTGGACTCCGGTGTGCCTTATACACCGGAAAATATGGCAACTCGTTTTTTTCTCATGAAAGAAGAGAGTGTAGGGTTTCTTATGCTGCATTGAATGTTTATGTAGTCCTAAAACTCAATATTCTGTTGGTCCTGCAAATTGAGTGTGAAAATGACAAAAAGCCCAGCACTGGAATGGACACATTTTTGCACATTGTTTGGCACTGAATGAGTTAAGATATTTTACTCCCGATTCAAAATGCATGACAATATCAGAAATCCCACTGAATTGATTTAAAGTCACCCCCGGTTTATCATTTTGGTCTCATAGGCTCTCAGGGTGTCGATGGAGGAGCAAAGACAAAGACAAGAGGATGAAGCTCGCAGAGCCACTGTGACATCTGCTGCTGAAGGAGGCATTCCCTCTCCCATTGACGGTAAAATATAAAATCCAGAAACTCGAGGTGGGGGATTGGGGGGGGGCTTGAATTTGATTAGAGTGTTCAGTGTTAGAATATTTAATTGAAATTCCCTTTGCCCGTGGCGCTATGAGCTTGTTTTAAACTTGAAAGTTAAGCCCACCAATCTTCTTTTGATCAGAATCAGAATCAGAATCATCTTTATTGCCAAGTATGTAGAACACACAAGGAATTTGTTTCCGGTAGAACACGCTGCACTAGTATCGTTGTCAAAAAAAACTGCTAAGTGGCACTATACAGTTCCATTTTGGCTACTGTTGAAAGAGTTCAAAGAGTTAATGGCTTGGGGGAAGAAGCTGTACACGAGTAATATTTTGCCTCTAATGTAAAGCGAACCAGACTCAAATGTTTTATATTCAAGTGTCTTCTTTCTGTCATAGAATCCGATGATGCCCTGTTAAAGATGTCAGTTCCAAGTACTGACTCAGCAGTACCCGTGTTGCCAGATTTCAGCCGCATGACAGAGGACGAGCAGATAGCGTATGCTCTACAGATGTCCATGCAAGGATCAGCAGCAGGTGAACACTTCCAAATCTTCATATATCATTTTCAGACATTTAACTAAGATCATCGAAGCTGGGATAAGAACCTCTGCTGTAAAATTAATCAGGAGCCATTCAACATCGGTTGTATTGAAATGTATCTAAATTTTATCCACAGTCAGCATATTTGTATTTGGTTGTAGAGTTTGGTGCAGAGGATATGGACACTGGTGCTGACATGGACTCAGCTGAGACCAAGGTATTTTTTTCCTCTTTTAAAAAATGTTGTGTTGCATTTCATAAAAAAAACCCACTCCTGCTATCTCATCTGCCTTCAGGATGAAGAAGACTATGACGTAATGCAGGATCCAGAGTTCCTTCAGAGCGTCCTGGAGAACCTTCCAGGCGTTGACCCGAACAATGAGGCCA
Organism: Hippocampus bargibanti; assembly: GCF_051943395.1. Lineage (NCBI taxonomy): Eukaryota > Metazoa > Chordata > Actinopteri > Syngnathiformes > Syngnathidae > Hippocampus > Hippocampus bargibanti. The sequence goes on along the minus strand of NC_142739.1, from coordinate 21,702,825 downwards.
TCCGTAACGCTATGGGCTCCCTGGCATCGCAGACTGGTCCTAAACCCGATTCCAAAAAGGATGAGGAGAAAAAGAAATGATAAAGCACATCAAGGGAGGAGTTTATAGTATCCGTTCACACCACTGTGATCATGTTTTGCTTTTGTTAGACCATTTTCATGTTGCTGTCTCAATGACTTTTTACCTTACGGTTCCGTAAATTCTTACCCCTCCTTTTCTCCACCCAGATTTCAAACCAATTTGTTTAAATCTTTTGTGAATACATCTCAATTCAAATGCTTAATAAATTTACACAACCCAAAATGACACGTTGTATAATCTGTAACTTGTTTGCATATCTACAATTCCGTTGAAGATATGTTGTTCAGATTGTGCAGATCGGAAACTGAAGTATGGGTACGTTGTTTACATGACGCATATCTGAAGCTGGATCAGCAATGACAAAAATTATTTTTTTAACAAGTTCAAACTGATTTGCAATGTACTGTATGTCAAACGTTTGTGGCCTTGCCATAGTAACGGCCTGCTTTGACAAAGTATAGAGCCCACAGCTGTCTGTTTCAAACATAAGGCGGAAAAAAGGTTAATAAATTTAATGCTATCCTCAAGCGGAGTTGAGACAATTTATTCGTAGAATCTGTCGAAAAATCTAAAGTACAATAATAAAACATTTGATGCTTCCCACCACTATATAATCAGCAAATAGCTGATAAATTTCAATAGTTTAATCTAGAAAAGCTACGAACACGACTACACTCAAGTGTATATTTAAAGGACAACCGACGTCTCCGGACAAGTTGTGTCCCTAATTTTTAAAATGGCTTCAAATGACTTCTACTGAGCGTATTTTACAAATATTCCACCGCATATAGCTATATTTTACGTTTTAAGACTCGCGCTGAATATTCTGGAAGTCTTGTTTTTGAGTTGGTGACGAGTCCTCACCCTAGTCACTGAAGGAACACCCCTGACCGAAAAAAGGACGCATTGTAGCAGTCCTTCCATCGCGTCAATGCATTTTGCTGTACTTGTTTGGTCTGAAAACTTCATGTTGCACCAAAAAGAGGCAGAAGAGGGCGACAGAGTTCCGTGTAAGGAATTAATCAGCCTGTGGAAACGGGCTGATTAATTCCATACACGGAGCTTTGTCGCCATTTTCTGCCTCTTTTTTGGTGATACATTTCCCCGCCACCTATTGCCTCAAAATAAATTATTTAATTGATTGCAAACATGTATGCTTTCCTCTTCAGAACTATTTGAATCATATTCATAACTAGATGAGTAACAACAAATCATATTCTCAGAATCCGAAGCCATTGTTTTGATTCTCCAGCAAGGCAAGAGGTCTTGGGGTGACACCACGAACAAGGGGGCGGGACCTTCTGAAACTGGACACTTCCGGGTTAATTTTTTGTAGATTTTGGACACTTTAAGTCATTTTTATTGGTGTTTTGCATTTGACTAAAATATCATACTGCGTGTTTTGGGTATTTTAATGCTATAAAACGTTTTTCTGATGTCAGTTTGGAAACAAAAAAAGTGATGTCGGTTGTCCTTTAAGTTAAAAATTGACCAAAATGCACGAGTTCGATAATTTCAGTCGCGCGATGTGATGACGTATTATTTGAGCGACAACGTGGAAAGTAAGGATTGACTTTGCTCAATGGTAGGCAACTGTGTGGATTTTGTCCATGTGGATTTTGTACGAATTATACGATCAAATAAGTCATACACAACATAATTAAACCAAACACGTCGATACAATACATATTTGTCTCGCTCAAAACGTGTTTTTCGACTTTTATAGGACCGATGTTAGCGTGGCCAGCTAGCCGTGACGTGCTAAAGTTTAGCATTGAGGCGAAGCTACCACTTGTTGAATCATCACTTGAAGCCGAACGCATCTCTCATCAACTCCGTTATAAATTACTAGTTTTATTAAAACTGATAACTACCAGTTTCAACATTGAAACTCACAACACACAACATAATGTTCTGTGTCGCCAACTGCATTGGTGACAGTATGTTTTGTTACCCCTTATATCCGCCATGGGTCAAAAGGTTACTGTTTTGTATTTTACTACAAGGAAAATATCCCAAAATGCATTATTGATGTCACGAAGCTTATTGACAAAAGTAGAGTGAAACCATGTTGATTGTAATGCCATTCTTTTGTACAGGTACTTTAAAGTGTGTATCGACAGATGCAATGTTTTCATTTTCAGAGTTGACACGACTTAAAAGGATTTTCCAGTGAGTGTTGAATAAAGGAAAATGGTGTTCACTTTTGAAGTGTTAAACTAGACATGATAATAATGACTGATTAAAACTGCATACGATTGATACATACACAAGGACTCAATGTTTGCCAGAGGTTAGAAGGTAACTGGCGTGAAGTCTGCTTTATGCACATTTCGACTGCCGCCACAGTAAATTAACTTCGATATAGGCGGTTATGATATTCATGACATACATACTATGACGTGTATGGAAATTTAACAAAGCTCTTTCACAGTTGACTTTTGCATAACTCTTGTTTTGCTTTGGTAGGTTTTAAGCTGAACGCGGCAATGGGGGACGTGAAGACCCCAGACTTTGATGATTTGCTTGCAGCGTTTGATATTCCCGATATTGATGCTATCCAGTCGAGTCCAGAAGGGGACGATGTGTCGACCAATGACCGAAGAAATTCATCCCACCCAGCCTCTCTTGCCTCACACACTGACCCTCCTCCTGTCAGTGTTATCGTGATGAACACTGTGCGACCTTGTGAAGATGATGTTGGAAAAAAAGACAAGACTTCAATCACTCCTTTAGACTCTTGTGTTAAGATAAATCTCACTGCAGCCCAAACTGCACACATATTTAATGGGTCTGCCGCGAATGACCAAGAAGGATCCAACGCAGGACCATGGCAACATCATTCGCCCCTGAAGTTGACCGATGACGAAGAAGAGAATGCGATGGAGGTCGACTCGGTCAAGAACTTGATTGAGGATGTGACCGCTTTGAAGCCTCAACCGCAGCTGGAGTCCACTCAATTGCCTGTTCTTTCCTCTCCACATTCTGGCCTGCCTCAAGAGCACCTCCTCCCTCATGCACCGCCATCCCCTTTATCTCACAATGGGAGCATTTGCAAAAATACAGCCTCTCACTTGGATGAGGATGACTCTGAACCAGATTTGGGAAGCCCACTCGTGATCCACGAAAGCCCAGAATTTGTCATGCCGTCGCCTCCGAAATTGAAACACAGCGTCAGACATCAACCTGAGTTGTGCGTCTCCCCTGAGGCCACCCTTGAAGCGTTGACGAAGCATGAAGAGAAATCTATTTCCCTCGCATCGCCACAACTGTCAGCGGGCCCTCACAACTGTCATTTGGCACCTGTACAAGACGAGAAATATCCAGAGCATGTGATTGATGAGAGGGACTCACCTGAGAGTCCACCGCCTAGCGAAACTGGGCTTCCGTTCCCCAGTACGACCCCTGAGTTGGACAACCACAAGGAGCTTATGGACAGCGAACCTAACCAAGAGGACAGAACTCATGACACCAAAAGGACCGCAAGAGATGATCAAATTGTAAATGAAGAGTCATTTTTTGACACTGTATCTCCAAAAACAGAACCATCAGAATTGCTGCCCCTCAAAGTTAAAATTAAAGTGCCCACAGGAAGCTTAATAAAGACGACGCTTAAAAGGGGTCCAAAAGCTAATTTTAAAGGCGTGGATTCTTCCAAACTGACACCAAAGCCGTATAATCCGACATCGAAGAAGGGAGGTTCCCAGCAGTCTCATCTGAAACTGACAGTCAAAGAAAAACGTTCTGTGCGCGTCAAACCTAAACCCTCCGCCATGGTTGTCAATGTCGCCAAAATGACACCTCTTCCCGCCATGACTGACTCAACGTCTGCATCCGCTGGCATTAACCTGCACTGCCTGGGTCAGAAGACTCTGCAGACTTCCCCGCAGTGTAGTAGCCGACCTGCCTCCATCGTCACCAGCGGCGGGACCATCGTATCCAAAAGCCAGACCAACCTGGTGGAAATCTTTAATAAGATTCTCACCAACAAGAACCTGCTGCCCAGCTACAAACCTGACCTGAGCTCCCCGCCTCCTCCTGAGTGGGGCCTTCCTTTGCCTGCTCAGGTAAGTCTCACAAAATCCATAGCTTGGCGACAACAGTGTAGATGGATAGATGGATGGATAGGTAGATTGATAGACAATGATAGACAGATAGACCGCGAGAGTGGCTGCCTTTCCAGCAGCTCCTGTATTTTGTTTTTCCTACTTTCTTTCCTTTCCTCTTCCTTTCATAACATTGCTGCTATGTTACTTCCGGGTAGAGTGAACGCCGGCGCGAATGGCTGCCGCTGCTCACCCACACAAAAAAAAAAAATCTTATCCTGTGACTGTAAAGTGTCCTTGAGAGTTTTGAAAGGCGCTTAGTGATTAAATGTATATTATTATTATTATTATTATTATTATTATTATTATTATTATTATTATTATTATAGACAATGGTAGACACTGATAGACAGACAGACAAACAATGATAGACAGGTAGACAATGATAGACAGACAAACAATGATAGACAGATAGACAATGATAGACAGATAAACAATAGATGGATGGATGATAGATAGATAGATAGATAGATAGATAGATAGATAGATAGATAGATAGATCGATAGATAGATAGATAGATAGATAGATAGATAGATAGATAGATAGATAGATAGATAGATAGATAGATAGATAGATAGATAGATAGATAGATAGATAGATAGATAACCACTTGTTAACCACTGGATTTAATTAAACTCACGCTGGCCAGTCTTCAACCTATAAGGAGTTTTTTTTTGCCACAGGCCACACTGTGGTTACGGTTTCTTCTCGGGAATTTGCCTCATACTACATTTAGAGCGGCCAACAAATGATTGAATATGTCATTTTAAAATCTAAAGTAAAACATAATGACTGTTATCGTGGTTTACATACGACAATTTGAAATTTTGGTTTGACTTCAGCAAGCATCATAGAATTTCACAAGTTTCATTTGCTTTTGCGGGCCGAATGAAATGATGTGGCGGGCCAGATTCGGCCCCCGGGGCCGTGACTTTGACACCTGTGCTTTACAGGGTTACCGCTGTTTGGAGTGTGGCGACGTTTTCGCCCTGGAGCAGAGTCTGGCCCGTCACTACAACCGGCGTTCGCTACGCATCGAGGTGACTTGCAACCATTGCGCCAAGCGGCTGGCCTTCTACAACAAGTGCAGCCTTCTTTTACACGCCCGGGAGCATAAAGAGCGAGGCCTGATCATGCAGTGCTCTCACCTTGTCATGAAACCCGTGTCCTTGGAGCAGATGATAACCCAGATTGAACTCGGTGGTCAGTAGCTTTTCTGTACAGTTTGTTGTCTGGAATATGTTTGCTTTTGATATTGTGCCAGAACCACAAATAATCCTCAGACTTTTTTTTTTTTGGGGGGGGGGGGGGGGGGTGTAGGGGTATTTTATTTAAATAAAAATGAACCCACTGCATACCTGTCTACCCGCGAGATACTGTGACCTTAGTAACGGCTCAATTTTTCATTACTGAGAAGAAAAAAAAACATACGCGTGTGTAATATTCCATTGCACAATTTTATTAACAAAATGTCACATGTAGATATTAATACTTTTAACAAGTTACAACATATTTCTAGCAATAATCAAGTATGTTCTTTGTTGTAGATCATTGTGGCTTTTTTTGCTGTGGACGACAATTCATTTGATGGTTTCAGTTGATAGCATTCCCCATCATAATTCATTTTTGACTCCAAATAATAAACTAACAAGTGAATATGCTCTTTTGCTCTCTGCATTGCTGTGAGGCAGGCATATATACTCTAAGTCACACTATTCATAGGATATGTGAGATATATATATATATATATATATATATATATATATATACACAGTAAAGTCTCGTTATATCGATATTCAAGGGAGTCCGAAAAATATCGATATAACAGGGACTATCGATATATCCGACCCTGTTTGCATGTAATTTTCTCCGTGCGTGCATAGAAATAGTATCGATATAACCGGGACTATCGATATATCCGATATCGATATAACGAGACTTTACTGTATATATGTTTCCACTTTTTTAACAGTGGTCAATCGGAACACTTGACAAGCTGGTTTCTAAGGGGATTTATGTATTTCTTACAATGTATAATATTTATAAAAATATGAATAATACGTATTACGGTGGGAAAAAAACACGGTAAAATGTTTAATTTAACTGATTGCAAAATTAAATGCCACTTGACGGGAATTTGTCTTCTCTGAACTTTTGCTTCGTCTCAAAACTTTTCGTACAGACTTGTTTTCTCAATGGTCGACTTTGCTTTTTATGAGTAGCGATACGTATTTAATAATTTTTGTGTTTCCCGTACAAACTTACTTGTATGCCGTACACATCTAAAAATGTGCAAAAATCGTACAGAATATGGCAAAATACAGCTGGTTGACAGGTATGATACTGTACAATAGTTTTCTAATGGCAACAACTTGACCTAAGAAACCATGAATTCACTTTCCACGATTTCCTGAGGGAATAATGGATTGTAAAATTTAGCATGTTGACCATTATAATGCGTTATATTTAAAATGACAGGTACCCTTACATCAAATGTTTTAGGGCACTCCACGTTCCAGGTCAAAGGGAAACCACAGCAAGCGTCTGCGAACAAGAAATCCGACGCATTGCAGCACATTGGTCATAAATGTCCAGAATGTCAGACTCAATTCAGCAGCAAAAAGGAGGTGATCCAACATTTCCAAGAAATCAAACAACCTGAAACCACAGTGAGTTATTTGTCTACATTTTGTTTGCTCTCAAATTCTACCTCTAACTACTTTTTTTTCTTCCTTTCCAGCAATGCACAGAATGCTCCCCTCCGATGTTGCTGCTCAACACCTGCAGCGCGGCAGCTCATCAGCGCATCCATCAAGGCAGTCCACCGTGCGTCTGTCCCGAATGCGGCGGCACCTCCAAGCACGAAGTTTTTCAGTCACATTTGGAACACGTTTGTTTGCACTTTTCCCGATGCATCGGGTACAGGTATGTCATCAGCCCATGCGCCATTGATGCATTTTGCCAGTCACTGGCGCAACTTTGGAACTCCACTGCGCCAGCACCGACTCAAGTCTACTAAGATTAGTGCATATTGCTACATGATCCGTGCCACATATGACATACTTCAGTTAAAATAGCGAAAGAAACAAATTTAGTGAAACAGCAATTGAAAACTGTTTGTTTTCCTTCAAAGGTTTTAACTTTCATGGTCTGCCATCTTGCCTTACCGATATTGAGCCATAATCACCCTGCATTTCTTTCAGTGCGTTACACAGTCGTGGTAGAAGATATCTTATGCTTTTTCAGCGATCTGCCGGAAATTGCGAAAGACATAATCGAAGAGGCATTTACCCATGGTGCATTGCAGTGTTTACATGGCGGATGGTTCCAGTATGCAGCGTGAGAACGGGAATAAAACTCTAAAAGACATTAAAAACAGGCAGCAAACAAGCATATTTTCATTTTTTAAGAAACAATCGAATAGGTCTGCAGAGGGAAGTGACAATTCATTGCAGCAAAATGCTGTTCATGATTCGAATTTAGTTGATAATGAGAATGATTTCAGAGCAGAGACACTCCCCTACTTACAAACATTTGAGTTACGAACAACGGTACATACGAACATTTTTGTAGTCGCATATATAGTATTTTCTCCAGTTGTGCATGTACATATCTTTGTTCAGCATGTATTTTATTAAAAGTTTATTTTTCAGGACTAACCAATACAAGTTACTTATACAAGCCTTAAACATATTTATATAAACCTTGAACATACTTATAAAGGCCTTGAACATTAATTCCATACAAAATATACCACTGAAGCAACATATGAACAAATTCAACTTGCGAACAACCGTTCAGAACGTATCTCGTTCGTAAGTTGGGGAGTGGTCAAGATATAAAATTATTAGTATAAAAATATTGTGCTAAGTCTGTTCTCTTTGTCTTCCCTGTTATACTGTTGAAAATCAAAATATCACAGAATTGATTGTGTAGTCACTCAAGAAAATTGATTTGAATTAAAATTGTTTATATATTAGAAACTTAGATTTTACTCATTTTTTTTCATTTGCAATTTAGAAATAACATGCTTCAATGAATGTGTTTTGGTTTATTTCGATCAGTTTTGTATACTTGGCAATTCAGTTCAATCAGGCCTCAGCATTTTTTTAATTTGGCCCCCTTTTCTGACACAAGGCCCCCTTTTTACATTTCCCAGATGGATCCTTGGGTATATCATCAGACCATAGTCTTCGTTATGTACAGAAGTGAAAAAAAATGGAACAATTGATGTCCCTCACCCAAAAATATCAAATCTCCGTTCCGTCTCGTTCCCGCAGATCCTCATCCTCCCTTCACCTCTATGTGCCCTCAGCCCGTCTCACCACGATGGGATGCAGAGCTTTCAGCCGCTCTGCTCCCAAACTCTGGAATTCACTTCCACCCAACATCCGTAATATTGACTCCCTCCCTATTTTCAAGTCCCACCTCCAAACCCATCTGTTTAAAATTGCTTTCAATGTCTAGTTCAATCTGCTATTTTATTATTTATCATTTTACTTATGGTTTTATTGTTGTGTGCTTTGTTTTTATTGTAAAGTGTCCTTGGGTGTTTTGATAGGCGCTTGAAATTAAATGTATTATTATTTTTATTTCCACAATGATCCCAAAACATTTCAAAGTCGTTTTCCTAAAAGATCGTTTCACACTGAACTTAGCAGTGTGCAGCATGTAAGGTTGCTTAGTGGTCCGACTTAGTTTAAATAAATATTGTATCTATCTTTGAACGGCATTGCTGGGCCATGGCACAAGCGCCTCCAATAGAGAAGCTGGCAGAGTAGATGTAGAACTAAAATTAAACTAAACTCACCCTAACATGCTCATACGGTGTTTTTATGGGTGAAGCCTCAGCCTGCTTTTTATAAATCGAACACTCTGACCTCTGGCTGCTGAGCAAGGAAGAGGGAGATATTTTCCACTATCCACCGGCATTATTGTTTGACCTTGACTTTGAGTCATCCTTTGATTTGAGCGCTCTTTTTTTTTTGTCTGGACAGATGCTCCAGTTGTCTGGTGGTTTTTGGAGGGCTGAATTCTGTCAAGGCGCACATACAACAAGCCCACTGTGACATTTTCCACAAGTGCCCCAGCTGTCCTATGGCCTTCAAATCGGCACCCAGTGTCCAAAGCCACATTAGCACCCAGCATCCCGCGTTAACTGAAGGCCAGGCCATGTATGACGCACGCAGACAGATTAAACGTTACCATTCCGCCTCTAACAACACGATATTTATCATTTCTCACAGGTTGATCTACAAATGCGTGATGTGCGATACAGTTTTCACGCACAAGTCAATGCTGTACGTCCATTTCGATACACATTTAGCCACTCAAAAAGTTCACCTTTATAAATGTCCAGGATGCACCAAGATGTATCCTCAGAGAAGTGTACTCATGGAACATTTCAAGGTGAGCTTATTATCGGACATATTCATCACTGCTCACTTGTTGACTCTGATTTCATTTTTCTTATTCTTCAGAGCCACAATTCATCCACGGCAGAATTAAGCTCCGCCCCGGCTGCTGCTACTTTGTGCCCTCAGCCTGCGATCAAGCTAGAAAGTTCAGACGGGGAAGACGGCGACAAGGAAATGCACGCAGAGACCACCGTCACTACCCCGGGGTGGAAGTGCGTTCACTGCCATGAAGGCTACAGTGACTCTGAAGAGTTCATTAGCCATATGGCGAAACAACATGGCAAGGTTGTAAAGCTGAGCGAGTGAGCTAGTGAGAGATATGGATGGAGATATGGAGAGAGAGAGACAGAGAAAGATATGGGGGAGAGACAAAGAGCGAAATAAAGAGAGAGGTAGGGAGAAACAGAGACAGAGAGGAGAGGAGAGAGAGAGAGAGAAAGAAAGGAAAGCGATAGAGGAGAGAGGGGAGAAAGAGACAAAGAGAGAGAAAGAGGAGAGAGAGGAAAGTGAGAGAAAGAGAGAAAAAAGAGCGAGAGAGAGGAAGAATGAGAGGAGAGAGAAAAAAAGAGGAGAGAACGAAAGATGGAGCGAGAGAGCAAGAGGGAGAAAAAGAAAGAAGGAGAAAGAGAGAGAAAAAGGGGGAGAGACACAGAGGGAGAAGTAGAGAGGGAGAAAGAGAGAGACAGAAAAGGTGAGAAAGAGACAGAAAGAAGAGAGAACAGACAAAGAGAAGGGGAGACAGACACACACACACAAAGAGAGAGGAAAAAAGAGAGAGAAACAAAGAAAGTGAGACAGAGAAAATCATCTAAAAGTGGATTCCAGTTTGAGTTGTTGTTCATGTCACTTTTGTGTGTGTGCGCTTTTAGATCTTAAAGAACTTTCCTTGTACCAAATGCGAAAGCTCCTTCTCGTCCGCATCCAGCCTGAGACGCCACGTCCGCGACAAACACAAGGTTTCAAGTCGCTTCCACTGCCAGTGAGTCACGCTGTGCTTAACGCAGGACACATAGAAGCTATCATTTATGTCAGGGCTTTCCTGGAGGTTCGAAAAAAATGCATGTGGCAAAAGTACTGTATTTTCCCATGTATAAGGTATATCCAAAAGCCTTCATTTTCTTCAAAAGATGAATCTGGGCCTTATAATCTAGTGCGCCTTGCTGTGCAGAAAATACGGTAATTCAAAGCTCAAATTTGAGGTTTAATTTGCCTCTTTTTCCTCAAAATTTTTATATGCCACGACTTCATTTCCCCCTGTAGAAGAACTAGTGCGTAGCCCTTGCCTCTACTGTAGCGCTTTACAATGTGGTGTGCTTTATATTTGGAAAACTTTTATATATTTATATATTTAATTTGGAAAACTTTGTTTCATTCATTGAAGTGGTGCCTTATAGTCCGGTGCGCCTTACGGATGGAAAAAAAATTGAAAATACCCATTCTTTGTGGGTGCGCCTTATACACTGGTGCGCTTTACACACCGGAAAATATAGTACAGTGATACCTTGGTTTACGAACTTAATTGGTTCCCAGACACTGCGTAAGGTGAAAAGTGTGTATCCCAAAAATTAATTTCCCATAGGAAACTGGGGAATAGAGGACAAAAACAGTTGGCTGCCATTTTCTTGTGAGGAGAACAGGCTCGTTCGCGAATGACATATCACTCATTGTGGCGCTCCGTGTGTGTCCCGAAAAATATAGTATGCCAAGGTAAAATTTTCATAAATGTAATGTTCGTAAACTGAAACGTTCGTAAGCCAAGGGGTTCGTAAACTGAGGTATCACTGTACTTTATTTTTACAGGTATTGAAATATATATTTTGTTTTTGTTTACCTCCAATCTATTAAGACGTTGAACATTTTTTGAGTGTTTGTAGGTTCTGTACGGGCAGCAAGAAATCATTCAGCAGCCAAGCGATGTTAGACAAGCACGTCCACATTCGACACCGAGCTGAAGCCACGAACCCGGAGGTAAACCTGACCAATCTGTCTCTTTCATTAAAAAAAATCAAATGAGCGCACATTTTCCCCATCCCAGCCTTGGGCTCTTTGTGAATCAATGAAACATAAGGTTAGTAAAGAGTTTGTCAAAATGGCATCTTCTGAGCAGGGAGGCACAGACGAAGCTGACAGCTCTTCGGAACACGACGGCGCTTCGCTGACTCGTCATAGACGCCGCGCGGCTGCCAAGATGGAACGCAATGAAGAGTCTTCTCCCTTAAAAAAGTTAAGATCATCCCTTGCGCCGGCCTCCAATTCTCCTCCCGAATCTGGTTTCCGCTGCGCTCCCTGCGGCTTCGCCACGGAAGACCAGGCCACGTTCCAGACGCACATAAGCCAGCATCGAGTCGGGGTGGACGGCGGCGGGCACCAATGCGTTCAGTGCGGTGCCTGCTTCACTTCCACCAAGTCGCTGGCGCGCCATCTTTTTATCAGCCACAAGGTCCGAGATGCCTTCACCGATCACCATCAAGCTCTGATCGTGGGAGCGTCATCGTCTCCTGCTAGCGGCAAAAAGCCCGATGAGAATTCTCTCGGTTGCCCCGCATCGCCCTCCTCGCAAACTCACGGCCAGGAAGACGACGACGACGCCCTGAACTGTAAAGTGTGCGGCAAACACTTTGACAAGGCTGCGGATCTCAACACGCACTTCCGAACTCACGGTATGGCTTTTATCAATGCAAGAAACACGGGGAAAACAAGCTAGGCTGTGAGTAGAACGTCACTACGTGCCTTATTATTATTATTATGTTGAGGATTTTTGGATTGGATTGGATTAGCCTTTATTAGTCTGGCAGTGGAGAAATTTACATTTCACATCAGCAAAGAATCACAATCAGAAAGCCTTTAATAGTCCCAAGTGATGAACGTAAGAGAAAAGGAAAGGAAGAAGTAGAAAAACAAAATACGTGACATGCTGTAAAGGCAGCCACTCTTGCGGCACCATCTTGAAGTCAAAACAACAACAAAAAACGAAATAGCAAATAATGTGACACAACACAAAAGACACAGACAATCTGAAGCACTTTCTGCACCCTCTTTGTTGCATTAAACAGTTCTCGATGAAACAGGAGAGGATCAAAGCGTCCTTTTAACCAGTGGATCAAGGACGTCATGGTGAAATCTGCACGTGTGCTACAAGCCAAACGTAGGAAGCAAACACAAAGCTGAAGCATCCATTGACAAAAAGAAATTGTCTCACATCTCCCGTGCCACGCAAATCCGCTTCAATTCCAAGCCGCGACAGTTCCACATACCCATCAACGCTCCTTTCATGTCATCGCGGGCTCCTCAAGCGGGGCTGTGTGCCCATTACAGGCGCAAAAAAAAGCACAATCGCCCCAGAGATGTCCAGTGATGACAGTCAAATGGCACCGACATTCCTCCTCAATCAAAAACAGGCCTAAAAGCACAACATTTTAACCCACCAAAGTAGGCTAATTACTCTCTGTGATGGGCCATTACATGCGCAAAATAATAATAATAATAAATTTAGTTTCTAAGCGCCTTTCAAAACTCTCAAGGTCACTTGACAGTCACAGGATAAGTTTTTCTGTGGGTGAGCAGTGGCGGCCACACGCGCCAGCGTTCACTCAACCCGGAAGTAACTTCTTCTTTTCCTTTTGGCTTTTCCCTTGACGGGGTCGCCACAGCAAATCAGTGTCCTCCATCTTTAGAGGTTTGATCCGCAGGTTTGTTTTGGCCAAGCTTTTACGTCGGATGCCCTTCCTGACACAACCCTCTGTATTTATCCAGGCTTGGGACCGGCACAAGAAGACTTATGTCCCTTTGTGGCTACAGAACAAGCAACTCACTCAGTAACTGAAATAGATAATAATAATAATAATAATAATAATAATAATAATAATAATAATAATAATAATAATACATTTGATTTATAAGTGCCTTTCAAAACCCTCAAGGTCACTTTACAGTCACTGGATCAGTTTTTCTGTGGGCGAGCAGCGGCCGCCACACGCTCCAGCGTTCACTCAACCCAGAAGTAACTCCAATAGATAGAAAGCGAGCCGGCTAGCTATTAGATACCCAATAGACAGCTAATAGATACCCAGCCAACCAGCTAGCTAGCTAATAGATAGCTAACTAGCTGGATATATAGCCAACCAGCCAGCTAACTATCTATAATAATAATAATAATTTGATCTATAAGCGCCTTTCAAGACTCTCAAGGTCACCTTACAGTCATGAATCAGTTTTTCTGGGTGAGCAGCGGCAGCCACACGCGGCAGACTTCACTCACTAAAAAATTGCCAGACGGGCGCGGTTGAGGTCCGATAGAAAGTTAACGAACCAGCTAATTAATAGCCAATAGATAGCCAACTAGCTAGCTATATAGCTAATAAATAGCAAACCAGATAATAACTCAACTCTGAAGCAACTCACATAGATAGAAAGATAGCTAGCTAATAGGTAACTAATAGCTAGCAAAAAAAGCACAATCGCCCCTGAGCTGTCCAGCGATGACATTTAAATGGAACTGACATTCCTCCCAAATCAAAATAACTGATCATGATTATGACCGGAATAACAAATATGGCCTTCCTTTGTAACATCTGAATGTAGGGTTGCTTTTTGCAGTACAGCTGGTTCAGCCTGTCACTACACGCCACTATCATGGATAGATGAACAAAGACACATTTTTTTAAATATTTTATTTATTTTTATCATTATAATTTTTTCAGCCTGTAAAATGTGATCATTTCCCAGGTCGTCACACCGTTATTTGGGAATCACCGCACTGTTCCTGTGAAGCTTCATTTGAATTAGTACCATTTGAGTTACCATCAGTTACCACTTGTGTTCCGCCTTAGTTGAAAAGCAATGACATCTCAAAGCCTTTTGAAAAAGACAACCTGACTTGTGGATTAGGATGTTTAAAAAAGTTCACTATCTCATGCCAATTGGTTTAAAATAGCGACATGTACGTGCGTATCTTTCTTCCGGCAGAAGAGTTCAGGGGATCGTATAATCGGTCAGTCGTTCGGTGGTCATCAGCAGAGCTTGTTTTTATGTATTTGTTTGAGACGCTTACAGCAATGTGCTGGAATTGTTTGGGAAGCAAATTGCGCCCAAATGTTTATGGAGAAAATGAAATAAACGTGACATACCAGCAGCCAATGTTTCAGCGCCGGCCCAGTTGGTGTTTGCATGAGTAGAAGCTGCCTGATTCACTGCCAGATGATGTGCAAAAAAATGTGTCCACTCCAGTGCCAGGGTTTGTGTCATTGTCACTCTAATTCCAGGATCCACAGAATATTGAGTTTTAGGACTACATAAACATTCACTTCAATGTTAAGGGGCATTGGACTCTCTCTGCTTTCATCAGAAAAAAAGTTAATTCCTAAGTTATATGGGTCTGGAGTTATCTGAGCTTGAAATGGGGGCAGCTGTACATATTGATTTACATAGCGCTTTGACAACACCTTATATTTGAAAAATGTATATATTTATGCAGTCTTATTTCATCAGAAAAAAGAGAGAATTCCTAAATTATGTGGGTCTGGAGTTATCTGAGCTTGAAATGAGGGCAGCAAAAAAGTGTCTTGTCTGTCAGTCCGTCCATCCATCAGTGTACCATCAAGCAAATAAGGACCAAAAATTCAGTAGTTGAACATAATCTTTTATTGTTTTTCTCCCCTCTTATCAGCCAACTACTGTAAATCTTGAAGAATGACCTATCAGTGACACAATGGCATAAAATGTAAATTTAATTTAATCACGTCCACAAACACGGCTTCAAAGCTCCAGTGACACCATTTTAAATACAATACAGGAAATACATGTTTTTTTTTTTTTTTTTGTACAAGAAGCCATTTTGTGTGCCAGCCCACGACGACAAAAAGTGGTTCCTAAGCTTTTTATGCATCCATATTGATGGTTGCCATTTTAGCGTTAATAACAATGTGAAGGTCAGGATTGGTGAAATGATCTGAAACACACGATTGAACATATTGATTAGTAGTGAGGAACTCCTAATGTGTAAAAGAAAACAGTTTTTGATAGAAACCAATGTCTTCCTGGGACAAAATGATAACTAGAGTCAAATTTTCTCCCATCAAATCACAATCAGAAAGCCTTTAATAGTGGCACAATGGGATACAAACTCGGCAGCATTTTTCATGTCTTTGATTTCCGCCCAAAACGTCTGTTCTTGCAGTAAGCGATGGTGGATGACTCCCACTTTTGGCCGGAGGTTGTGCATATTTATGCAGCCATATTATCATCACAGTTGATTGATTCATTTCTTTGTGCAATTAATTTTCTATGATGACAATTTGTATGTGTCGCTCACCTGCAGCAAATTCACGAATGTGAGTTGGCCTTTTAAGAAGCACATCTCTACAAAACAAAACAAAAGAAGTAGTTATTGAGCAGATACTGGTACTGTAAATACATACAGTAGAAATATAACTGTCTCATCAATCATATGTGCCTATAGAAAATATTAAAAGTGACAGACACAATGTCTCAATTCTATGCAACATAATATTGTGTATATATATCTATGTCACCCCCCCAAAAAAAATCCTTTGCATTATGAAAAAAATTCTGTCCGTCACATTTTAATTTTTATTTCTGCATTGAAAAACAAGACTTTAATTTGGTTTTGTGAAATGATTTTGCTAAATCACAATATATTTTACCAATAAATATGCACTTATTATAATTACATATACTACTACCACAAAATTATAACAGTAATATTGAACATAAATGATACATTTATATACATATAGCACATTTATTATTTACAAAAAAAAGATATGTTTTGTGTAGTTTCAAAGCTTATTTAGTAGAAAATTACGCTTTATGGGGACCTGGGAATGGATTATTCTCATTTTTAATGGTTTCTTATGGGAAATAAATGTTCAGCAGATGAACTTTTCACCTTACACACACTTTCTGGGAACCAATTAAGTTCGCGAGCTGAGGTACTAATATGTCAATATTTATGTAACGTAACCCCCCCCCACCCATAATTATGCCGTTTTTGACATGCAAATAACGTCTGCCAGAATGATTAGATAACAACGATATTGTTGTTATTTATGCTTACACAGCATGTCCTCTTGGGTTTTTTAACTTTAATTTAAATCTGTCTTCACCTTTTAAGATGGACAACAGCAGAATTTGGAAAATAGACAATTTAGACTGATGTCAAATGAGGAAAATCGATTCATAAAATGATCAGACCTGAGAAAATCTTCAACCATGACCTCCACTTCGGGATGCGCCATCAGGTACTTCTCATTATCGATCCTGGTCTGAATCTGGCGTCGAAAGGAAGGCGTTCAAATCCGACATCTGCTTACGAGGTGCACTGTTTGTCGTGCGTCTTACTTTGAACTGGCGCAGCGTCTCCAACTGTTCGGCGTTCAGGACTCCCGCGTCCAGTTTGCCCGAGCCGCCTTGGGCAGACATTTGTGTTCTTCGGAGGTGGTGGGACACTGAAAGTGCCGAATCAAGGTTATAACTTACTGCCGCGTCGCTTCAAGAACAAAAACCATTGTCGGTCACCGGCTCGTGACACAAAAAGCAGTTGCTATGGAAACCCTCGTCCGGCATTGCGCGTTATGTCCACTAGAGGGCGGCAAAATATCGGATATTACTTCATTGCGGCTGTTTCCTGAGAATTTATCTTGCTCTCAAGCAGAAGCCTGAACGTTTTTCGCTAAGACTAACTGCTTTTTCTGACTATGATCATTCTCTCCATCTTGTCTTGGGACCTTGTTCCAGTTGACTTTAAACAACTTTTAGAGGGGAGTGAATAGATAATTATGGCCAAAAAGTACAAAGTTGGTACAACCTGTCATAAAATCTCCCAACCACATTCAATTCATATTTCCGGTGTATAAGGCGTACCCAAAAGCCTTTATTTTCTTCAAAGGATTCCCCTGCGCCTTATACGCCGGTGCACCTTATACGTGAATTAATATTGAGCCACAATAGGTCTCACGACTACCCGTTAGAAGTCACCGACTCCATTTCCCCAGTAGAAGTCGAGCGTAAGCCTAGCCTCTACTGTAGCGGCATATAATGTGGTTGCCTTATATTTGGAAAACGTTTATATATTATGTTTGAAAAACGTTTTTCCTTCATTGAAGGTACACCCGGTGTGCCATATATATTGAAAAAGTTTGAAAATAAGCGCCTTATACTCCAGTGCACCGGAAAATATGGTATACCTATGAAAAACAAAATCTGAGAAACTAATGACGTTGTAACAATCCCTACGTTTCTTTCCAGAGCTTTAAATAATGTTGACATCATATATTTGCGACCTCATTTGCCCAATAACACTGCATTGCTCAAGGACAACCGACACCATTTTTTTTGTTTCCTGACACCAGAAAAAAAAACATTTTATCGCATCTAAAATACCCAAAACACGCAGGCTGATAATTTTAGTCAAATGCAAAAAAACACCAATAAAAATAACAAAGTGTCCCAAAACTGCCACATAATGAGCTTGGAACTGGGGATATTCAGAAAGTCCCGCCCCCTTATTTGTGACGTCACGCCAGGATACTCCTTCACAAACTGCCTTGCTCCAGAATCAAACCAATGGCTTCAGATTTGGAGAAGATGCTTTCTTGTTACTCATACAGTTATGAATATGATTCAAATAGTTCTGAAGAGGAAAGCATACATGTTTGCAATCGATTGAAGAAGTCCTTCCGTATCAATTCTGTACTCCAATGTAGCGCCCAGAAAATGCACAAGATGGCGCACAAGCTCAGTTGGAAATGGGCTGATTTGTTCGCTGGGAATTGGTGTAAACTTACATCTTCTTTATGCGTGTTACCGCAATTGGCTGTGACACAAAACGATTCACCATCGCGTTATGTATGTGTTTTCCTTCTAATTTCGCCATCAACACGAAGTTTTCAGACCAAACAAAGTACCGCAATATGCATTGTGTGTCGCTTTCTCGGTCACGGGCGTTCCCTCCGTGACGTCACTTAGGGAATCGCCTTGTTGGCGCTGACGGCCCACCACTGTTTAAATTACAAGCTCACAGTGTAGAAACCGCTTTTTTTTAAGGGTAGAAAAAAAAATTACATTAAAAGTAACAAATACAGATTGCGCTTCATACATCCATTCCACAATGTGATATTTTACAAACTTCAGAAAAATTAATTGACAAATGCGATATTGACTGCGCTATACACACAGCACAGGATACAAAATCCATCGATCCACTATATAATATGGCGGTGCGTTTTAAATACACGGTAGCTTAGAGGGTGTATGGTTGACATTTTAAAAAAGTAAAAAGGCCAAAATTAGACTGAATCGTTCATTTTTCCTAACCTGTGAGAGGGTGTGTGCATTTTCATCGTGTGTGTGTGTTTTGAAAAAGCTGACAAAAATGGTAAGAGGAATAAACACGAAATATTACAGCAGTATAGTGGTCATAAGTTCCCCTTCAGCAGGAACTTATTATCACACCTCATATAATGTACAAAGCTTTTGCTGGTGTTGTTATAAACATTCACAGTTAGATTTTCTGTTGTCATTCGTTCTGTGTGAAGAAATAGGCTGTATTGTTGAAGTGAATTGCTTCTGTCCTCTCGGCATCATTTTCGAGCGCCTCCTCTTGCTCTTCGGACACGGGGCCTCATCCTTGGTAATCGGGGGGTTAAATGTCATCAAGGCGCGACCTTCTGGTGCTATTGGGGCGGCCGTTTTGGGCTGGGCGGCTCCTTTGTTTTGGCTCCTGAAACTCAAACTGTGGAGTTTGGCAAAGAATTTGTCTTTGTGTCTGTAATGGAAAAAAATGGGGTCAAAAGTTTGTCCAGTGGGTTGCCATGAAAACATGATTGATTATATAGCCTCTGGAAGTGTCAAAGCTTGAGGGAAGCACAATCCTCTCGACAGTACATTGTCACCGATCACAGTTCACTCTTCAACATATCCCAAGTCAGTCATTTAAGGTTTACCTGAACACGTAGGCAGACAAAATAACGGCGAGGATGGCAAACAAACAGGAGATCCACACGATATGACGCGACACGCTTGTGGGGCTGACGCTGGCTTCAGGAAGTGCTGCAAAAGACATGAGAGCCAATGACTGCCAAAAGTCCATTTTAGGGTGTGCGTTGTATGCAAAAGGAAGGTCGAGGCATGTTTTGTGGCTTAACTACCTGTTTGAACCAGAAGGAACTTTTCAACATCAACACTCGTCTTCCTGTGCCTCACATTCAGTAACCTAATGTTTGACTGCAGGCTGACTCACCTTCAGATGGATCGTCGGTCCCCGAACCTTCATACTCGGGAAACTACAAGATGAAAAAAAAGTCACCAAAAAAAGTTATAAAGAAATAGCTAGATGGATGGATGGGTGAGTAGGTAGGTTGGTAGGTAAGTAAGTAGGTTGGTTGGTAGGTCGATAGATAGATAGATAGATAGATAGATAGATAGATAGATAGATAGATAGATAGATAGATAGATAGATAGATAGATAGATAGATAGATAGATAGATAGATAGATAGATAGATAGATAGATAGATTTGGGAATTAATCTTTAATGTATTATAACCATTTATATGAAAAAATTTAAGATGTGTTTTTCAGAGGTATTTTTAAAAATATCCGATAAGTAGTCAGTGCCCAATCAAAGGAAAATTGTTTACCGTGACATTCATCAGGTCTTCTTCATTTAGAAATGAAATTGGCTCTTCTGTTCTAGAATCTGAAATAAAAGATAAAGGTTGGAAAATGTGATTTTTTTGGTTAATGATTAGAGTTTAGCCTTTAACAAAAGGCAAAATTACCATGTCAAGAAATTTGACGATCAAAACAGAAGATTTGGAAAAAAATGAAAACAAAACTTGTATAAACGGTACAGAAAATGAAGGGGCAGCAATCGGAATTGGATTCTCTTTCACAAATTTGTATCATGTATTTTTTAAACAAAGTATGTCATTTTTCAATTTAACTCTGACAATAAAGAAATCCCTACATCAAATATCCACAAAATCAACATTTTGATCACACGCAAGTACAAGAATAGTGGCTCAGAATATACAAAAGTAATTATTTGCAACTATAGTAATTGCATAAAAGCACAGAGGTTGGATGACATTCAAAATATTTATTATGTTTTTTTAATCCATATTTCAAAGAAACAAAGAGCAGAAGAAGAGCAATTAGGAATCAAAGTAGGTGCGCTGAGACATGTTTGCAACTCTGCTTTCTTTGGAATGCTCGTCGGAAAACTCAAATATGCAGGAAGGAAACACAAGCGCCACGTTTGCTGTTGCCGTGACAACGTTTATGTCCTGGATGGAACAAGATGTGCTTGATTCTGACGCGATGCCAAAATCATAACCGCACATCCATTTGGATGTTTTTGTCACTTAATTTCCCATAGGAAACCATTAAAAATGAGAATGATCCGTTTCCACGTCCCCATAAAACATAATTCTCAACTAAATAAGCCTTAAAACTATACAAAATATACCTTATTTCATGTATAACAAATGTGCTATTGTATTGTAATTAAAGAAATAAACTGTACAGTATAATAAAGTCGTTTTATTTACCTTTGTGATGGTCTTTGATGTAGTTGCTTCTTGATGATATCCGAGTGAAGTTGCCGTGCTTTCTCTGCGATTATACCCTCACACGCTGTCCCCTGCTAGCTGCTTTTCGTTAATCCAAATCAACAGAAGTTTTTCAGCCTCTTCTATTGCCTTAGACCGTTGCTTAAAGGACAACCGACGTCACTTTTTTGTCTTTTAACTGACACCAGAAAAACGTTTTATAGCATCTAAAATACCCAAAACACGCAGTATGATATTTTTAGTCAAATGCAAAACACCAATAAAAATGACAAAGTGTCCAAAATCTGCAAAAAAAAAGAGCTGCGAATTGGGCATTTTCAGAAAATCACGCCAAGACGTCTTGCATTGCTGGAGAATCAAAACAATGGCTTCAGATTCAGAGAATATGCTTTCTTGTTACACATCCAGTTATGAATATGATTCAAATAGCTATGAAGAGCAAAGCATACATGTTTGCAATCGATTAAAGAATTTATTTCGGCCATTTTGAGGCAACATTGGCGGACAATCTCTCACAAAAAAAAGAGGCACAAAATGGCGACCAGCTCCGGTGAAGAATGAATCAGCCCGTTTCCACAGGTTGATCTATTCCTTCTATGGAGTTTGCCTCCCTCTGCTGGCGGCTTTTGGGTGTAAGACGTGGTTTTAAAATACAGTGAGACCTCAACTTACAAACTTTTTGTCTTACAAACGTCAAATTTATGAAAATTAAACCTTATAATAAGCACTATTTTCATAATACACACCCACCACGGCTGGCGGAGTGATCTTCGGCGGAAGCACACGACCGAACAGCACCAGAGGTTAAGTTACCAACAGTCCTTATGGAAGGAGACTCTCCTTCCATAAGCCATCAACGACCATCAAAAAGGTGACTAAAACTTCATTTTACAGCACAGTTTATTTCTTTAATTACAGTCGTCATGTAATGCGCCTCTCTTTCCAAATAGCAATTTCCTTTGACCTTTGACCTCCAACACCATTCCATCAAGCCATAAATGACCATCACAAATGTAAATAAAGTGACTTTATGATACAATGCGGTGTATTTCTTTCATTACAATACAATAGCACATTTATTATACATAGAATAAGGTATGTTGTGTGTAGCTTTAACGCTTATTTAGTTGAAAAGTATATTTTATGGAAACCCGGGAACGGATTATTCCCATTTTAATGGTTTCCTATGGGATTTTTTTTTGAGATACACACTTTTTGCCTTACACACTCTGTCGGGGAACCAATTAAGTTCGTAAGTTGAGGACTCACTGTATAACAGTACAGCAAAATACATTGACGTGATGGAAACACGCTACAATGCGTCTTTTTTACGGTGAGGAGGCGGTCCTTTTCTGATGTCACGTACGGACTCGTCACCAACTCAAAAAGAAGACTTCCTGAATGTTCAGCGCAAGTCTTAAAACGTAAAATATAGCTATATGTGGTGGAATCTTATTAGAATACGCCCAGTAGAAGTCATTTGAAGCCATTTTACAAATTATGGACACAACTTGTCCGGAGACGTCGGTTGTCCTTTAAGCAACACAGAAACACCCTTTGCCACACGTAGCAATGGTCGACTTAGTATACTGGTACTGGGACTCTAAGGCACACAAACGCACACCTCATTTGTGTTTTTCGATGATCTCCTTCTTCTGCTGACCGTAATTTTCTCTTGTGTCCTCTTTGGCTGTGGTGCTCCGTGTGTTTCACGAAAACTAGTTTGTCTGCCAAGACTAGATTCTCGCGAATTTAATGTTCGTAAGGCGAAAAGTTCATGAGCTAAAGCGTTCGTAAACCAAGGTATCACTGTATATGGATTTTTATACATTTAAAAAAAAAAGCATTTCTTTTTGTAAGTTACCTAGCCAGCTGCTTCCATAGACGGGTGCGCTCCAGTCACTCCAGAGACCGTCAAATTCATCCTGAGTTCTGATCTGGATCGCGTACTCCACGCCTGGAATCGCGTCGGTGATCGTGAATGAGCGACGTTCCTTGATTAGCTTCGGCTAACACACATATACGCACGCACGAGAATTGTTGGAAATAAGCACAAAGTTCATGTTCCCATTTAGTCAATTATTTTTTTTAACTCATTCACTGCCAGACGATGTGCAAAAATGTGTTCACTTCAGTGCCAGGGTTTTTGTCATTTTCACTCAAATTTCAGGACCCACAAAATATTGGGTTTTAGAATTACATAAACATTAATTTCAACGTAAGGACCTTTAGACTCTTAAAAAAATCAAAAATAATCTTAATAATCTCAGTTAATTCCTAAATTATATGGGTCTGGAGTTATCTGATCTTGAAATTGGGGGGGCTGTACAAAATACAATATAATACATATTGATTTATAGAGCGCTTTAACAACAGCTGAAGCTGTAACAAATCACTAACAAAAGGCAAATGTTGCCCCCTCGTCGAAGGGAAAATACAGGGCCAGAGGTCTGACCAGCGCTTTATCGGCACCCTGGAAGAAAAACCAAAACCCAAGGAAAATTGACGCTCCACGTCACGCTTTTCAATTCCCAAATAAATTTGTGAATGGCAGTGAATGAGTTACGTTTCGCGAGATGTCGAGGATGTTGTTGTTGTTTTTGTGTACCTGCACGCTCGAGGGCGACGAGTCGACAGGCTGATATTTGAGTTCATAAATAAGCTCATAATAGCTATCTTGCGACTTCCAGGAAGAAGGGAAAGTCCAGTTCACTCTCATCCTGGTCTGATGTCCCACTTCCTGTTGAACTGACACAGCTGACGGAGGGTCAGGCTTCACTAGAAAAGAAGAGAATTCCTTTTTAAACCTCCTCCCACCCAAACAAATAAATAAATACATAAACATTCTACAGCAAGGTGGTCAGAACGGTGTAGACTTACAAATGTCCAAAGGGAAAAAGGACAAAATGGCACTAGTGGTATTTCCCGCCATATTTGTGACACACAAGTAGGCCATGTGAAGTGTCCTGAGCTCGTCCTCGTTGTGCTCCAGAACGCACCAGCAGCGGGACCACTGGGAGGAGAAGGAGCACTGAATACGCTGGAATCTGTCACTGGGCCTGAGCCACAAGAAAAAAGGAGACGTTTGTTTGGACGGGAGAAAAATAGACATAGTAAAACATTGGTGTCAAAGTTAAGGCCCGCGGGCCAAATCTGGCCGGCTACATCATTTTGTTCGGCCCGCTAAAGGAAATTAAACTTGTGAAATTCCATGAAGTGCGAACCAAGATTTCAAATTGTCCTATCCAAATTACAAAAACAGTCATTATTATTTACTTCACAATTGAAAACTAGTTCTTCATTCATTTGTTGTGCATTCTATATATAATATGTGGACGAGATTAAATATTCTAAGGGCTTCCGAGTCAAAAATCTTGTGGAAAGGTCTGCTGTCAAAATGAATGTGATAATGAATCAGTCTTTCTTATGCCCATACAACTATGAAAACAACAATATTTGCTTAAAACACCCAATGGCTCCATTTGCACACCGCAATAATGAGACACTCTAAAGTGGCGACACCAGTTGCCGATCATGTTACATCATCCTGACGTGCGTTAAACTTTAACGCTTACCTTTTATTGATGAACAGAGAGCAATTTGGGCGTAACAGCAATGGCTTCTGAGGCGTCCAATCACAGCGGATCTTACTGCTGGGTGACTTTTTGGAACAGGACAGTCTGGGAACTTCTGGAGGATCTACAGAACATGAACCCTCCATTGCTAGTGTTTCATTTGCGGAATTGTTATCGTTCTCATGTTTATATGGAAACAATCACTATAGAAATGTCCTAATTGCTTCATAACAAACGTGCCATCGTGCGGACATATTTAAAAGACAACCGACGTCACTTTTTTTGTTTCTTAACTGACAGAAAAACGTTTTATAGCATCTAAAATACCTAAAACAGCAGTATGATATTTTTATTAAAATGCAAAACACCAATAAAAATGACTTAAAGTGTCCAAAATCTGCAAAAAATTGAGCTGCGAATTGGGCATTTTCAGAAAGTCCCGCCCCCAGTTCGTGACGTCACATCAAGACATCTTGCATTGCTGGAGAATAAAAACAATGGCTTCAGATTCAGAGAATTTTGCTTTCTTGTTACACATCCAGTTATGAATATGATTCAAATAGTTTTGAAGAGGAAAGCATATATATTTGCAATCGATTAAAGAATTTATTCCGTGTCATTTTGAGGCAAACGGGCAGGGGGGAATGTCGCACCCAAAAATGGCGACCAGCTCCCGTGAGGAATGAATCAGCCCGTTCCCACAGGCTGATAGATTCCTTTCATGGAGCTTGGACTCCCGCTGCTGGCGGCTTTTGGATGTAACATCAAGGTTTTCAGATAAACAGTACAGCAAAATACATTGACGTGATGAAGGACTGCTACAATGTGTCTTTTTGTCGGTCGGGGGAGGGGGGGTCCTTTCATGACGTAACGTGAGGACTCGTCACTAACTCAAAAACAAGACTTCCTGAATGTTCAGCGCGATACGTAAAATACAGCTATATGCGATGGAATCATTGTAAAATACACTCAGTAGAAGTCATTTGAAGCCGTTTTACAAATTATGGACACAACTTGTCCGGAGACGTCGGTTGTCCTTTAATGCTAATTTATAGCATGATAAATGTCGGCATTTATCTCCCAAAGGCATTGCGCAGAGAAGAACATTTGTGGACACGTGTTACAAAAAATGATGTTCTTAGAGATTGTGCAAACAAGCCCGGACAAAATTCTTGGCTACCTCACCAATTCTGAAAGATAAACGTGATGATTCATGTGCAATAAGGGTTGTTGTCGGAGATCTCAGTTCAACTCAAACATGGGGGATTAATATATCAATTTGTAAGGAAATTGAAATGTCAATCATGGTTTTGTCAAAAAATACTGTCAGTTATTCATTATTTTTGCAGTTTTTTTAAAGCAATGCAGTCCCAAAAATCATAAAACACAACAAAGAGAATTTAAAGAACAAAAATGGTTTTATAAAAATATAATCTCTGTCCGTGACATGAGCTGAAGTCCGTAGTTGTGAGTGTCGGCGTGCGAGTTGTGGTCTACAGCAGCTGCTTGTTCACATTTTGTGGGACTGTGTCCTGTTCAGTAAACGGTATCTGATTTTATTTGTTTATTTAGTGATGTATTTTTGTTTGTTTATTTAATTACCTATCTATTTATTTATTTATTTATTTATTTAAATGTATTTATTTAAATTATTTATATACTTATGTATTTATTTATCTAGTTGTTTTCATTTATTTATTTATCTATCTTTTTAAGTATATTTCTATTTATTTATTTATTGATTTACTCATTTATTTATTTGGTCATTTATTGATGTGTTCATTTATTTATTTATCTATGTATCTATATTTATTGATGTATCGACTTATGTTTATTTATTTACTTATTTACCTATTTATTCTTATTTATTTATGTATTGACTTTATTTATTTATGTATTTACCTATTTATTTATCTATTTATTTGTTTATTTACGCATTTATTTATTTGTTCATTTATTTATTTTTATTATTTATTTATCTATTTATTCATTTATCTATTTATTTTCATTTATGTATCTATTATTTTCAGTTATTTATTTGTTTTTATTATATGTATTTATTTATTTATTTATTTTGTATTTCTTTATCAATTTAATATATTTATTTACATATATTTTTATTTATTTATCTATTTATTGTTAGGATGTTATTTACCTCTTTGTTTTCATTTATTTATGTATTTATCTTTTTTTGATGTTTATATCGATTTATTGTTTGTTCATTTACTCGTTTATTTATTTGGTCATTTATTCATGTGTTTGTTTATTTATTTACTTTTACTTCACTTCCCAGCGTCATGAGGTAATTGGAATTTTTGGTCCCCCCCACCAAAAAATTTCAGGACCAAATGCTGAAAACATTATTATTTTTTAAAGTTGATCATCCAGTTGGTCAGCGTATAGTGTGACAAACTGAATTCATGAGGTTGTCCGCAACTGTGCATCGCAATCACAAAAAAAAAAAAAAAAAAAAAAAAAAAACACAAATCCTTTCAACATCATGTTGACTCACCTGCCACAATGACCTTTAGGGAGAACATCACTCGACCTCTGTAATGACAAGTAAAATTCCCAGAATCCCTCAGTCGCACCGAAATCACGGACAGCTGCGTCCCACTCATTCCCAAAGCAAAGTTCTCCAACTCTCGGTTTCCTCTCCCCAATGTCTTCCCGTTCCACTTCCATTTGGATTTCCCTTTGACGATCTTCGTTCCCCTTTTGCCGTTTGCATTTGCACCCTTAACGGGTGCCACGGTGGTCCGGGCTACCTGATGTGTGGGAAAGGATGATGATGACGATAACAATGTTTGTCCATCAGTCTGGACTCCTTCCTTGTGAATTATTTCCTTCGTTACGTTGATATTTGTTTTTCTTGAATCTCCATTGCTGATGTATGTCTCATCGGCGCTCCGTTTAGCTTTAGCTGCTTTGACTTTTGTTCCGTCCACCCTAACATCACCCTCACAGGACAGAACCAGGTTGCTGCCTGGGGACAACACCAACACGCCGGGAGGAGGCTCTGATGAGAGCAAGGCAATGGAATCAATTATTATATATTTTTATACTGTATGTAAAGAATATTGTTTTAATTTATACTGATTGGTGCAAAGCAAAGTTTACAAGGCCACATACCGAGGAAAAAAAGTGCCATGTCTGCTCATGTGATATTTGTTTGTCAAATAAGACTGAGTTTGTCAGGCTCAAGAATTCCTTAATGGCTACGAAAGTTCTACAGAATTATTCATACCTTTTGCCGTAAATTCTCATTAAGTGTAACATTGTGGCGGTCTGAAAATTAGCATTAGGTTACTACAAGATTTATGTTTGTGTGAGAGTAAATCTGGGCTAAGATTGACAGATTTCCGTTTTGAATACATTAGGCGTACATTGCAAAATCATTGTTACATAAGTTTATCTAGTTTCTGGACATATTTTGTTCCCTTCCGCACCAGGACGACCAAATATGTGGACTTCCTCTTTAAATTCTCAACCTGTTTCTTCGGTGTACCATATTTAAAATGCACTCTCTTTTATTTGAATAACCAACAACCCTGACCCTTGTTAGTTCATGTTGGAGAGTTTGAGGGGGTAGATGTTGACACGAAATGACCTTTAGCCATTTTTGAAGGGTAAACATACTTTCTTACAGAAAAAGGCCCAACAGCTGGAGTGGCTGAAAAAAAATTCCATGAGAATAACCGGAGACAAAATGTAAAATACATTCTTCAGAATCGTGATTCAATGACCTTTCACTTGCCATTTGCGGTTTCATCGAGCTAAATTAAAAATAGCTCATTTGAAAGAATATATATTATTATATTAGTTTAACTAAACTCTCGACTAGAAGAAGAAAATATCGGCATGTATCGACGCCATGTATTCCATTCAGTCTATTCGACGGTAAAATCCTTTCACTCGTTTGACTTAAAATGCCTTGCTTAATAAGAGATAATAAAAACTTAGTTTAAATGTACCTTTTTTAGGACAAGTTCCTTGGAAAATGCTGCCGACCTTTGCGACACACAGAATCCAAAACAGTGAGTGAAAACGGCACATTCTCAATGCCGAAAATCCAAAGTAGTTCACATCGTCTCCAGGAAAATGCTTGTGGACCCGACTTGCAGTCCAATTTGTATCGTGAGTGTACAAACTTCCTCTGAGACACGTTATTGTGAAACCCATCCGCCGCCAACCCCTTTTCCACACATACGCACACATACACGCACACGCATACACGCACAACGTGTTAAAACAACACGATACATTTTAGGAGCTTCTCGGTGAAACACTTCATGGATATTTATCACGATTCGAGCAAATGACAACGTCCTGTAATATACAGTCATTCCCCGTTTTCCGCCATTAACTGGGACCAGGACCACCTGCTATAGACGAAAATCCGTGAAGTAGAGGTGTATTATAATAATAAACCATGAGATATCGTGCTGTCATTGCGTGCCGTCACTGAACGTTTTCTGAATGTTTTTTCCCATTCAAATAAAATCTGCGATGCATTGAAACCGGGAAGTAGCGAGGGGTCTATGTATCAACATTCGCTTTGATTTAATGTGTCATTATTTGTCTTCTAAATATATTGTACAGTACGTCATAAGTACAGTCATAATTTGTTTCATATCACCGCTTGTCCAATTCATGGCACGTGTCTTCCTGAGTTACAGAATTTTTCTGTTTTCGAGAGGATTATTTGATCTGATGATATTTTACCATATTTTCCAGTGGAAAAGGCCTTCATTTTCTTCAAAAAATGACCCTGCGCCTTATACGCAGGTGCGCCTTATATGTGACGTAATATATAGCCAAAACAGGTCTCGCAACTATTGCAGCTATCGACTCCATTTTCCCCTGTAGAAATCATGCGTCACCCAGCCTCTACTGTCGCGCCTTATAATGTGGTGTGCCTTATATTTGGAAAACGTTGATATACAGTAAAGTCTCGTTATATCGATATCATATATATCGATAGTCCCGGTTATATCGATACTATTTCTATGCACGCACGGAGAAAATTACATGCAAACAGGGTCGGATATATCGATAGTCCCGGTTATATTGATATTTTTTCGGACACCCTTGAATATCGATATAACGAGACTTTACTGTATTTATATATCCATCCATTTTCCGTACCATTTATTCCTCATTAGGGTTGCGGGGGGTGCTGGAGCCTATATTATATTTGGAAAACCTTTGTCATTCATTGCCTTATAATCCAGTGTGCTTTATATATGGAAAAAAGTGTGAAAATACATCATTCTTTGGGTGTGCGCCCTATACTTTGGTGCGCCTTATACACTGGAAAATGCTGTATCCCTGATAGGAAGTGTCTACGTGTCTAACCAAAAATTATAAACTCTCCTCTTGATGAAAGAACGGAAATGTACACATAAATCAACTGTTGTCAGCTTCTCTTTGCAACTTAGAAATCAAACGCGCACGCTTCCTGTTGAATAAATAGATCTCCATAGCATTCTGTTTTGTTATTAATATCCTATCTAGCTTAATGCTTAAGATATGTATATATTTAGACCACTAGAGCAACTCAACACACAGCAATCGAGGCATGATTAACGCCTGAACACGTTACACTGATAGCAAATGACTAAAGTACTTTTCAGAGCGTTTGTCATGAGTACACAAAAATGAGCTCCAACATCCATTAGTCTGTTTGAGTTTCTACATGGCTTTCCATTACCAGCCAAGGAAGTCAGGAAATTTAGATCACGCTGCTTTAAACACATCAATATGATGCAGCCAACCAAACAAAACAAATATTTAAAAAAAAGAAGAAAACCTGAACTAATGAGTGATGATCACTTGCGCTGTTGTTATTGAGAACTAAAGAGCTGCATTTTTCTGTTGGCTTAATACGTGTATGCTGGCTTGAAAAATGTTTAAAAACATTGAAAAGTTTAAAGGAAAACCGCCGCCGCCGGAAAAGTTGTGTCCATAATTTGTAAAATCGCTTCAAATAACTACTACTCAGCGTATTTTACAAAGATTCCACCGCATAGAGCTATATTTTACGTTTTAAGACTCGCGCTGAATATTCCGGAAGTCTTGTTTTTGAGTTGGTGACGAGCCCTCACGTCACGTCACTGAAGGAACGCCCCTGACCGAGAAAGGACACATTGTAGCAGTTCTTTCATCACGTCAATGCATTTTGCGGTACGTTGTTTGGTCTGAAAATTACGTGTTGATCCGCGTTGATGGCGAAATTAGAAGGAAAACAGAAATAATGCGATGGTCAATCGTTGTGTGTTGCACCGAGCAACTATTTGATATTCGCTGACAAAAATTCCCAGGAGACAAATAAGCTTTGTCGCCATCTTCTACCTTTTTTGGGTGCTCCATTCCTCTCCCCCAGATGCCTCAAAATGACACGGGATAAATTCTTTAATCGATTGCAAACATGTATGCTTTCCTCTTCAGAACTATTTAAATGATATTCATAACTGGATGAGTAACAAGAAAGCATCCTCTCCGAATCTGAAGCCATTGTTTTGATTCTCGAGCAAGGCAAGACGTCTTGGCGTGACACCACGAACAAGGGGGCGGGACCTTGTGAAACTGGCTACTACGCTGGAGAGACTCGTCCTCGCCCACCTGCGACCGCTGGCAAGCTCATCGCTGGACCCGCTGCAGTTTGCCTACCAGCCCAGCATCGGTGTGGAGGATGCCATCATCTACCTCCTCCATACGGCGTTGCTGCACCTGGAGAATGCTGGGAGCACGGTGAGGATCACATTCTTCGATTTCTCCAGTGCCTTCAACACCATCCAGCCAAGTCTACTGGGGGACAAACTGCTGCATGCCGGAGTCGACCATCACCTCACATCCTGGATTACAGACTACCTCACAAACAGGCCACAGTACGTGAGGGTAAAGAACTGTGAGTCGGACAGGCTTCTCTGCAGCACCGGAGCGCCGCAGGGAACAGTCCTGGCTCCATTCCTCTTCACCCTCTACACCTCGGACTTCAACTACAACACCCCAACCTGCCACCTTCAGAAGTTCTCTGACGACTCAGCTATTGTCGGCCTCATTACAGAGGGAGACGATAGGGAGTACAGGGGACTGACAAAGGACTTTGTGGACTGGTGCCAGCAGAATCACCTCCAGATCAACACCGGCAAAACCAAGGAGCTGGTGGTGGATTTCTGCAGGAAACAATCGTCACCTGCACAATTGAACATCCAGGGTTCGGACATTGAGAGGGTGACCTCCTACAAGTACCTGGGTGTTACTCTAAACAATAAACTGGACTGGACAACAAACACGGATGCCCTAATCAAAAAGGGACAGAGTCGCCTCTTCCTCCTCAGGAAACTGAGGTCTTTTGGAGTTCAGGGGTCACTCCTAAAGACTTTCTATGACTCTGTGGTGGCATCAGCCATCCACTATGGCATTGTCTGCTGGTCAGGCAGCATCACCACCCGGGACAGAAAAAGACTGGAGCGCTTTGTCAAGCGGGCCAGTTCTGTCGTGGGCTGCTCGCTGGACTCTCTTGAGGAGGTGGGCAACAGACGGACGCTAGCTAAACTAAAAGCTATGACGGACAGCCCCTCCCACCCCCTCCTGCCCACCCTGACAGCACTGGGTAGCTCCTTTAGCCAGAGACTATTACACCCGCGCTGCAAGAAGGAGAGGTACCGCCGCTCGTTCCTACCGACTGCTGTCAGGCTTCACAATTCCCAATGATCACATGTGAAAAAAAAAACAAAAAAAAAAAACTGGACACCTGTAAATATGGGTTGTTGCAATATATCTAAATGCATTTCTTGATTCTGCACTATGTACAGTCTTGTTTATAGAACGGTTTTTGCACATCTAAATTTGCACAGTATACAGTTGACATTTTTATTTTGTTATGCTTAGAATATCTTGTTTTCTATCCTTTCACTCCCACCCCAACCCCATCCCTCTTCAATTGCTGCTGTGGACTGCAAATTTCCCCATTGCGGGACGAATAAAGGTATTCTGATTCTGATTCTGATTCTGATACTTCCGGTTTCAATTTGAAGTAGTTTTTAGACACTTTGTCATTTTTATTGGTGTTTTGCATTGACTAAAAATATCGTACTGCGTGTTTGGGTATTTTACATGCTATAAAATGTTTTTCTGATGTCAGTTAGGAAACAAAAAGTGGTGTCGGTTGTCCTTTAAAATACATTGAAAATTCAGTTGCAGAAAACTGAAAATATTTGTTGGGAGGGGTGTCCATTTCCATTTGTTGCCATGTCAATGTAATCTCCCCCAATGCAATTGAAACTACAGTATAATTGTCACAATTTTGCGTGTGGTGATGTGGTGGACCCCAAAAACGCAGGCAGGAGGTAGGAGCAGGGTGTATTTTACAAATTGGATTAAATAAAATCAGCAGGAACAAAATCTCAAACAACAAATAATAATACATTTAATTTCTAAACGCCTTTCAAAACAAAGTCATTTGAAAAAAAAAAAACATCCAAAGTAGCAAACAAAACCGAGAGTAAACCATGACAGGCCGAAACAAACCTGACGGGGTGAAACAAAGTCAATTTAACTGCCGCCTGTGCAGCTGCAGGCGGGGCCCTACAGTGACACCCGTAGGTCGCAAACCGAAACGTGACAATAATAACCAATCAGATTTCACCTTTGACCTCTATGGGCCACCAAGCCACAATACCATCAGCATGTTGTCATCCTCCTACTGGTTTTTCATCTCATACAACCTCACTCCAGTGATCTGTACCTTATAATACATTTAACAAGGAGCATCTCTGGTGACTATGGTGTGGACGTATTTGACAGTTTTAAAGCCTTTTGTCCAGTTAGTAGATAAATAACCATTAACAATTACAATACGTATTTCACACATTTCTACTTCCTGTTTGTTTGAGTCCACTTTTGTCATATTTTTTTCTTTCTTTTCATTCTTTTTGATTTGTTTTCTCGGCAACACAGGCTGAGCCAGTGCTGAAGGCCCCTTCCTCAGAAGCTTCCGCTGAAGTAGAAGTCATGGGAATCATCTGAAAGTCTTGTATAGTTTCCGCGTCACTGGGTGCCTCCTGCGAGCACCCCAAGACAGAAGAGGAGTGGGAAAGCGCAGGAGTGCCCTCCCCCGATGTACCGGGGGGTATGTGAGTGTGCTTCTTTCTCCGCAAGGTGTCGATCCAACTGGAACTATGTCTGCAGGTGAAACTAGCCAGAGCTCGAGATGACAACCGCATGTTTTTCCCAGAGGTGATGAGTTCCCCGAATCCCTCCTGGTGAGCGAAAGCGTAGCCAGACCGCCGGGAACCGCCCCTGGCGCCCAGGCGGCCCTCTGAGACGCTGCCCGTACTGCGCCATGTAGATGCTAGGCGACCACCTGCTGGCCTGCGCTTCTTTTGACACATCAATTGAGTGTGGCGGCCCTAGAGAGAGGAAACAAAAGGTATTTTGTAAAAATTCTAATTAGATTATTGAGGTAAAAAACTGACTTTTGATTATTGTTCACAATCACTCTTCAACTTTCCATGGATGGATTGGATTAGCCTTAACTAGTCTCGCAGTGGTGACATTTTCATTTCACAGCAACAAAGTGATGAAAGTAGGAGGAAAGGAAAGGAAAAAGTAGACAAACAAAATACAGGAGCTGCTGTAAAGGCAGCTACTCTCGCGGCGCCATCTTATAGTCAAAACAACAACAAAAAAGCTAAATAACAAATAATTGACACAACACAAAAGACATACCGGTAAACAGTCATTCAATTTTAAGCACTTTTTGCGCACCCTCTTTGCTATATGAAGCAGCTCTAGATGAAAAAGGAGAGGATCAAAGCCTCCTTTTCACCAGTGGATGAGGGACATCATGGTGAAATGTGCACATCTGCTACAAGCTAAATGTTGAAAGCAAACACGAGGCTGTAGCATCCATTGACAAAAAGAGACTGTCTCACATCTCCTGTCCGACGTAAATCCGCTTCAATTCCAAGCCGCAACAGTTCCACATTCGCATCGGTGCTCTGCAGATTGTTTCCACTAAATGTATGTGATGACAATTTTTCTTACTTGAAATGTCTATACGCATTCCTTTACCCGTTTTCCCATTTCATTTTCACCTCTCAAGGGACATCGGGCTGCTGATATTTCAATGTTTTTCTTTCGGTCACTGGGGAATTTATCTCACACTACTGTTTTGTTCTCTTGGGTTCTACATGTTAGTCAATCTGTAATCTCAGTCTGTTTTAAATGATCTCAAAGGACAACGAGATGTGGAAAACGTAACTAAAAGATGACATTCTTCCAAATTCAAAACAACTACAATGTGAATTTGGTGTCTTTTTACAATATGTGACATCAGTCAAAGCTTTGCTCACCCATTAACTCATTCACTGCCATTCACAAATTTATTCGGGATTTGAGAATATGACGTGGGGCGCCATTTCCGAATATGTTACGTTTTTGTATTTTCTTGCTTGGGTGCTGATAAAGCGCTGGCCAGGCCTCTTGCAATGTTTTTTCCCTTCCGCCAGGGGGCAACATTTCCCTTTTTTTCCATGTTGGCATTTTATTAGCACTATCTAAACCATTATGTATGCATTGCATTGTATTTTGGACAGCCACCCTCATTTCAAACTCATATATCTCCAGACCCATATAATTTAGGAATTAATTCTTTCTTTGATGAAAGAAGACAGTCTAAGGTTTCCTACCCTGTATTGAATGTTTATGTAATCCTAAAACTCAATATTCTGTGAGTCCACCCTCATTTCAAGCTCATATAACTGCAGACCCATATAATTTAGGAATTAACTCTTTTTTGATGAAAGAAGAGAGTCTAAGGTTTCCTACGCTGTATTGAATGTTTATGTAGTCCTAAAACTCTATTTTGTGAGTCCTGGAATTTGAGTGATAATGACAAAAACCCTGGCACTTAGGGTGGACACATTTTTGCACGTCTGGGTGAGTTAAAAAATCACCTATGTTCTGCAGTTAATCACGAGTTGAGAAATTTTTAGATAAATGCGTGAAGCCTCTTTACTGACGTTAACGTTCTTGTTTTTCCTCACCGTGTCTGAGAGTTGATGTTTGAGGTCCAACTTGAGGAAGCGGAATGCCAAAACTGGAACTATACAAATTGCTGTTGCCAGTGCAATCGTCAACCACACGACTGGCTGCAATAGTGTTCTCTGAGCACTGCCTGTACTCATAAACACACAAACAAACAAATGGTCAGTCTTAAATGGTAAATATGTACTGGAGAAAACACATATTACAAAGCGGCATTCCACATGGCTCTCTTCTAAGTCCATTTTTTTATCCCCCCCCCCCAATTTGCACATGGATTTATAATGTTTTATGTGGCTGTGGACAAAATGAAGCAATTATATTTAAACTCATGTTCACTGAGTCAGCACATCCTGGCCACCATATCAAGTGCCTCAGATAAAGCCATAATATATTCCAGTCCTTCAATAAGACTTTTCAGAACATTTAAAAAATACATATTTCCAACCGCTAACGTTGACGAAATGTCGAACCTTTCTCAATTTTCTCCAATCTGACTGAGGAAAGCAATAACCCCAAAGCATGACACTGGCACCACAACGCTTCACTGTCGGTGTGGAATTGTTTTGATGATGATCAGTGTCGTATTTAGCTATCACGGATGAATTTTGGCAAAAAAAAGTTCAACCTTGGCTCAAACTTTTGAGGAAAAAAAAGAGTTAAGTCTCCCTAAATAAATGTTATTAACTCATTCACTGCCAGACAACGTGCAAAATATGTGTCCACTCCAGTGCCAGGGTTTTTGTCATTTCCACTCAAATTGCAGGACCCACAGAATAATGAGTTTTAGGACCACATAAACATTCAATCAAGCGTAAAAATCCTTGGACTCTCTTCTTTTATCAGGAAAAAAAGAGTTAATTCCTAAATTATACGGGTCTGGAGTTACATGAGCTTGAAATGAGGGTGGCTGTCCCAAATACAATGCAATACATACATATTAGTTTATACAGTACAGTATAGCGCTCTAACAACCGCTGAAGCTGGAACAAAGCGCTCAGATGGAAAAAGGTGAAATGCTGCCCCTTGTGGAAAAGAAAAAAAAACAGAGGCCATGGCCAGCGCTGTATCTGCACCCAGGCATAAAAAAACCTGAACAAATTCAGGAATGGCATTCTAAGTCATCTTTTCAATTCCCGAATACATTTGTGAATGCAGTGAATAATGTTGAACCTTTTGACCGTGTACTCCAGGTGCAAAAACATTCAACACTTACTTTACAGATACTAATGAAAAAGAAATTGGGGTGGGGGGGGTGAGATTATGATTTATTTCTACTGTTTTTATGGATGGAACAGAAATATGGACCAACCTACAAAATGAAAATGATTGGGAAAGCTACTGAAGAGTGTCTGACTGTGCACAGCAAACATGATGGAGAAGTAGCAGCCTAACGAGCCCCACACAAACACATGGTTGAAAATGGTCCAGAAGCCAGTGTCCAGTGAGATCTACACAATCCCAAAAATAAAAAAAAACAAGACAAGGATGATTATAACACACTTGATGATGACGTGTTCGAAATCACACCATCGGCTTACCTGTACACTCACCACAATGACCAGTGCTGTCGCCGTGGTAACAGCAAAGGTCTGGTAGTCGTTGAGAGGCTCTCCGTTGCTCTGCGAGGCGTCGACTAGGATGGCGTAGGGGACGAAAAACAAAACAAGTGATGTGTAGATGCCCTGGGCGATGCAGATGAAGAACTCTTTCTTATTGAAGAGTAGATTGAATTGACCGGGTTCATAGAGCTTTGGATACTCCAGACTCATTTGATCAGGCACGTCCTAAAATACACAGAGGGGATCGCTTAGCATGTCATCAGGTTACAGGGTGCATGAAAGGGTTAATGTATTAATACCTGGTCAAATATGCCCATTGCGAGTACAGGCAGAGAAGTGAAAACAATGTTGTAGAGCGTGATGAAGAACTGATCATATACCGTCTGTAAGACATAGATGGATACCCGACGATTGTTCTAGTTCCACAAGTCCAAATTTGTCTGCAAAACATAATATTTCCGCTCTGACCTGAGCGGAAAACCCGCAGAAGAATCCGAACCAAAAATGCACCATGGTGAAGGCAAAGTTCTTGTAGAAGAAATAGCACAGAAAGCGGCACATGCGTAGGTAGGACCAACGGCCATGTACTAGAAGAAGACGCTGCAAGAAACGAAACTGGGAGAAGGAGTAGTCACTGGCCAGTACGGCCTGGATGCCCTCTTGTCCTGAGATACCAACGCCGATATGAGCACCTGGAGGAAGAGATTTTGCATGAGCCTAATTTTTTTTCTTGCATCAGTTTTTAAGAGAGGCCACTTGTCACAGTTCATTAAGACAACACAACTTTAAATCGTTATCAATGGAATGGACTGTCAAATTATTTTATGCTTTATTTACTGCCAAGTACGATTACATACTGATAGAGAATAGACAGAATAGAAGTTGTCATATTTAAAATTTTCATGCTATTGTATGCTTAGTTATCCGAGCACAAGGCCCGCAATGGAAGCACAGAAAATGTGGGGCCAATCTGAGGTGAACAGACACAGCCTGTTATACTGTTATCCTCGGGTATGAGATCTGGCCTTGGGCAGAATTTAGGATTTGGTAAACTGCGTCACAGGGAGAGCTCATTAGCCAGGTTACAAATCTATCAGTTCATGGAAAGACAACCCACTAAAATGTGTACTTTCTGTTGGTTTATGGATGTTGGTGCTTGTATCATGGGACATCCAAGGGTGTGGTATTCAAATCAAGAAGACTGTGTTTTATTAATGTATCACTTAAATTTGCATATACTCTGAAAAAATAGTTTGGAAGAGGTTGGGCGTCGCTCGAAGAAGTGCACAAGAAGTGGCTTCATGAAAATTGCAGCCCTTGCCGGCAGTAAAAGACAATCTTCCTGTGTTCGAGCCTTTGTTCACAGTGTACATGCTCACAAAACAAAACAAAACAGAATGATGTAAGACTTCCAAAACAAAATCGAGTGCAAGAACACAAGACAAAAAGCATAGCAGATTACTAGTTTATCTCAACATTGAAGGAGCATGAATTGTTTTGTCAAGGGAGCTTTAAGATGGTCAAAGAAACAAGTTTCCAGTACGATGAGGACATAAGATACACCGCAACATGCATTGCAAAACAATGTGGCTTTTCGTAACAGCCAGGTCGAAAAACACATAAGCGTTACTGAGCTTCTTTTGAGCACACCGTTGGCAAAAAACGGACGCCTGCACCTAAACTTCTCTTTTCCTTCTTGTTCCCTGATTTCTTGTTATCACTCTTCCGTCCTACTTACTCTTGATCATGCTCACGTCATTGGCTCCGTCCCCAATGGCCAAGGTGACGGCTCTCTTGTATTTCTTGACCAGTTCCACCACCTGAGCCTTTTGCAGCGGCGTAACGCGACAACAAATCACCGCTTTGCATGCGCACGCCGTCGTGATAAACTCCTCCTCCAGGTCAGCTTCCAGCGCATGGGCCTTGTTGGGTGACAGGAGAGAAGCAATATACACTAAAGTCTCGTTATATCGATATCGGTTATATCGATAGTACCGCTTATTACGATACTATTTTCATTTCCCTTGCACATTTCTAGTCTTTTTATGTATAATTAGTACCGTTTAGTACGATACCCGGTTATGACGATAATCCGGTTATTACGGTGCTCCTTTTCATCCCCCGCCGGCCATTTTTGTTGTTTATATCGATATATCCGTCGCGCCATTGGTCAACTTGGTCACGTGTCTTGTTACGTGAGCCGCCATCGGTCGCGCCATTGGTCGACTTGGTCACATGAGCCGCCATCGGTCGCGCTATTGGTCGACTTGGCCGTGTGACTTTGTCACGTTTCACGCCATCAGTCGCGCCATTGGTCGACTTGGTCAGGTGACTTGGTTACGTGCCCAGCACCCGTGTAGCAGAGCCATTTTCATTTTCAGACGCTAGCTCGTGTGTAGCAGACGAGATTGAAGTGTTTGTGTTAAAAGGTAAAAATGGGAAGCAGAAGAAGATTGATGACTTTTTTAAATTGTATACATAATACAATACAAAAATAGATGTAAGCGTTGCAGTTTCCCTGTTGTGTTATGTACATGCCCACTGTACTGTATATGAATGCAATCGTTTTTTGCAACAATGTTTCTTGTTTTGTCTGCTGAAGCGCGATGATTTTGAAAATTATTAACATTCCATACTGTGTATTAAAGGACAGACGATGTCACTTTTTATTCAAATGCAAATAAAAATGACTTCACGCCAAGACGTCTTGTATTGCTTGTGAATCCAAACAATGGCTTGAGATTCGGATAATATGCTTTCTTGTTACACATCCAGTTATGAATATGTTTCAAATACACTGTAGTTCTGAAGATTAAAGCATACATGTTTACAATCATTAAAGAATTATATGTGCCATTTTGAGGCAACATTGGGGGAACATCTCTCACCCAAAAAAAAGGGAGCTAATGGCCAGCTCCGTTTCTTATATGGCGCTTGGCTGCCCTCTTTTGACGGCTTTTGTTTAATGCAGTTCGGCGCAGGATCGGATATATCGATAGTCCCGGTTATATCGATATTTTTTCGGACTCCCTTGAATATCGATATAACGAGACTTTACTGTATAACAATATATTACAAGACCAGCTTTGTTTGAAGAAAAAAAGGTGGCTTTTATCTTTTATCCGTGTTTTCAAGCACGCATGAATTGATTTATTTGCTATCTATTAGCTATCTAGCTGGCTATCTATCTATTGGTTATATAGCTAGCTTGCTATCTAACGGCTATATAGCTAGATAGCTATCTAACTTATCCTGTAAAGTGACATTGAGAGTTTTGAAAGGCGCTTATAAATGACATGTATTATTATTATTATTAGTTATGTATTAGCTAGCTAGCTAGCTAGCTTTCTATCAATTTGAGTTATTTCCGGGTTGAGTGAACGCTGGCGCGTGTGGCTGCCGCTGCTCATCCACTGCAAAACTTATCCTGTGACTGTAAAGTGACCCTGAGAGTTTTGAAAGGCGCTTGTAAATTAAATGTATTATTATTATTATTATTATTATTATTATTATTATTATTTAATACATTGTTATATATTGCAATATATAATACATGAATTTAAAATACATATATGGGGAAATGACATTGAACACAATATATTACAAGATACTGTAATATATATACAGTTATGTATTGGAAAATGTTTGTTTCGTAAGGAAAATGTAGCCCGCGACAAAAAGTGAGTATGACACCATTGATATGGAGTGTACCGGTGTACCTAATGATATGGCTTT
This sequence comes from Hippocampus bargibanti, assembly GCF_051943395.1. NCBI lineage: Eukaryota > Metazoa > Chordata > Actinopteri > Syngnathiformes > Syngnathidae > Hippocampus > Hippocampus bargibanti. The sequence continues at coordinate 21,661,707 of NC_142739.1, read as the reverse complement.
TAATTGCCTACCAAGCTGTGGCCATTGATGACGAGGGCGAAATCTCCAGCGATATTGTCCATGCGATTGAAAGGAGGACATTGTGACTGCTTTCTTGCTTCTCTGGACGTCATGAAGCAGACGTCTCCACATCCCTCGACCACCTCTTGTCTGTCGCCATCTTTCGTTTGCGACAATGCAATCATCTGTTCCCTTGCTCTCCTTTTGAGGAAAGAAAACATTGACTTTTCTGTGTCATAGAACGTCAGAAATGTAAATTCTAAAGTCTGACCTGAGTTCCTGCTTCACTCTCTGGACGCTGTGTCCACTGATGATAAAAATCTCAGTCATATCATCTGTCAGCATCTTACACGAGTAGCCAATATTGACAGCCGTCTCTGTGTACGGTAAAAACAGGAACTTGAGTGGATCCTGGAACTTTGACAGACAACATCGCTTTCGTCTCACCTTGCTTGTCTCCTGTAACAATCCATGTCTTGATGTTGGCTAGGGAGAGGAGAGCGATGGTCTCTGGGACACCTTCCTGCAGCTTGTCCTCTATAGCTGTACCTCCCAGAAGCTAAACACACACATGCAGATATACACATTTTGAGTTTTATCCAATCCTGGTTGCCTGTTGGGGCAATTGCTTTGCCATTTGTCAATTTGCGTGAGTGAAAGTGAGCGGTGTCAAGTGACAGAGATGAAAATGTGTCTGTCTACTTGCAGGAGTGAGGCATTTTGACTTTTGTGCAAAGTTGAAGTTAGTACCTTGAGCAATTACGGCATAAACTCATCTGTTTGCTGCCATAACTGTGGCAAAGCAAGGCATAAATGAGGCAAAGAGCAAACTACACCACAGCTGGCCTACCAAAGAACTTGAGTGAGGCTGAGTGAACCATTATTCATCATACATGCTCCACATTAACTCATTCACTGCCAGACGATGTGCAAAAATGTGTCCGCTCCAGTGCCAGGTTTTTTGTCATTTTCACTCAAATTGCAGGATATTGAATTTTAGGACTACATAAACATTCAATGCAGCGTAAGAAACCTTAGACTCTCTTCTGTAATTAAAAACAGAGTTAATTCCTAAATTTTATTGGTCTGGAGTTATATGAGCTTGAAATTAGGGCGGCTGTCCAAAATACAATTTAATACCTGTACATACATACATATTGCTTTATATAGCACTTTAACAACAGCTGAATCTAGAACAAAGTGCTGACATGGGAAAAGAGGAAATGTTACCCCTTATGGAAGGGAAAAAAAACATTGCCAGAGGCCATGTCCATTGCTTTATCAGCACTCAAACAAGAAAAACCAAAACCCAAACAAATTCAAGAATGGCGCTCTATGTCATATTTTCAATTCCAGAATAAATTCGTGAATGGCAGTGAATGAGTTAATGAAAGGTTCACTATGTTGCTCAATAAAATTGGAAAGTATCCATGTAGGAGACAAACACTGTGTAGTCGTCCTTGATTCAAATCGGATAAATGTCAAACCGAGTGGACTGACCGTCATGTCTTGTTCTATTTGCTCATAGGCAGCTGACAACAATTCTTCTTCTTTGTCAGCACATTGGTGGCTCTCTGACCACATCTCCCATTGCTCCTCCGACAGGTCCCGGTAGGCCAGAGCCAATGTACGTAGCCCGTCAGCAGCATACTCCTGGGGTCAACCCCAAGCCCCCCAAAAATCAGGTAAAATATGGAACAAACTGGTATGGATACTTGAAAAATTATGTTTGCATAGCAAGTTTTGCCATTGTGACTGTAGATGGCAGCACAGGTACACGCTGGAGTCTACCCGTAGAGGTTGATGACTCACATTGAGGTGGTCTGAGGTGATATTGATCAGGTCCTGCTTACACGGGCGCAGCCTTTCCAACAACACTGTGTCAGCACCTTTGCAGTACAGACGAATCCTGCCCTCGGGGTTACGGACTGACAAACAAACACGCGAACAAAAACATGTGAGGATCATCAGTATGGGATCAGCATGTCTATGTCATGACCATCCATCCACCCATCCTACCAATGACAGACATCCTCTTTCGTGCGTTGTTAAAGTCCAGGATGGCAAGGAGGGTATAGGTGACGGTTCGCCCCATCTCAGTGGTGGTGATGGTCCCCAGTGTTCGAGAGCGAAACACAAATCCAAAATTTCTTGCAGCTGTCACAAGAGCACTCTCGTCTGGAGACTGGGCTTTGTAGGCCAGCTCACCTGGGACACACACAAACTCAAAGGGTAAAATGTCCTGGATCAATGATGCCAGATTCAACGTGTTTTTATCCTGTTCCTCACCTTCACTCTTCTCCTCACTCATGACGGTGTGGCAGAGGGACAGCAGACGGAAAAACTCTTGAGTGTGAGAATCTCCTACTTTGACTGACTCCAGGAGTGTGTCATCGTAGAAACAGAAGTCTGGATCTGCTAGGAGATTGAAAGGACTGAAGTCCAGCCTCTGGAAGAGAAAATTAGATGAGAGTCAGATGTACATTATTACGTTTCGGGACTTTTTATGTACTGGAGATTTTTAGCTTGGGATACAGACCTTTGGCTGTGGCCCCAATGGATTTGCTACTTCCCCTAAAAGTGACACAACGCACAGATAGAACGTTCTTTTTCAGATTATAGTACAAAGGACAATTGTTGGCTTAATGTTCTGTTCAATTTTGACCGCAAAATGTCATATACCATATTTGATAGAATCCATTTTGCATAATTGCGACAACTCACCATAACTGTGTCCATTGATAGAACACTTTTTAAAGCTCATGATGTTCTGCGTGAGTGTCCCTGTCTTGTCACTGAAGATGTACTCCACCTGAATGAAATTATTTCTTTTTCAAAACAACTAAAACATTGCAGGTGAATTGGGTCAAACACCAAAGCAATCAAAGAATAATGTCAAACATTGTCTCCTTCTACATTAGTACGACATTTTGCTTTGCTGTGGAAGCCCACCTGCCCCAGTTCCTCACTCAGTGTGGTGGTGCGGGCCTCGGCCGCTGTGTTGCATTTGGAGCAGAACATGAGCTGGTCCCAGTTGATGAAGTAGCTGTGGCCCAGTCTGATCACCTCTACACTGTTATGCACACATTAAAAATATGCAAATCGGATTGACTGTATTTTGCTTGACTCGTGTAAACGTTCTACTTTCTTTAAAAAATAATTTGTAATTAATTTAATTTGTTTACATTATTTTTAAAATATATTTTAAGTAAAATCACTTAATACTTGACAGATTTTTTTTCTAATATGATCGATTTCTGCATGGTGAATGGGGCATCTGCAAAAGAGGGCTGCGCCACTGTGGGTGTGGTCACAAACAACTTCAATCACGGCCTATCAAAGTAGCTCAGTTCTTTGCATTTGATTGTGGAATATTAGTGCCTCAAAATGGCGGAGACACATCCGTGTCATGGAGAGAACACTTGAAGACCCCTTGTTTTGATTGTTTTTGTGTGTTCTTGAAAACTTTATGCATGAAAAAATAAAACTTAAGTCATGCGAAATTGCAATGTTTTCAATGTAATGATTTGATTCTCCCAAAATGGTCTTTTTCTGTTTTTGTACGTGAGCTACTCCTCGTCAAACTCTTACTTGATTCTTGAAAAATGCTGATATAATTTCCTACTTTAGTATTATGACTTTTTGATTTTAAAATTAAGCATTATTATTTAAATGTTTACTCATTTGGGAATTGAAAAGCATGACGTGGAGCGCCATTGCAGAATTTGTTTGGGATTTTTTTTTTTTTGCCGGGGTTGCCAATAAAGCGCTGGTCAGACCTCTGACAATATTTTTCCCTCCCACGAGTGGGCAAAATTTGCCTTTTGTACAGCCGCCCCCATTTCAAGCTCAGATAACTGGAGCCCAGACCCATATAACTTAGGAATTAACTCTTTTTTTTCTGATGAAAGAAGAGAGTCAAAGGTTTCTTACGCTGCATTGAATATTTATGTAGTCCTAAAATTCAATATTCTGTGACAAAATGACAAAAACCCTGGCACTGGAGTGTACACATTTTTGCACATCATCTGGCAGTGAATGAGTTAAATTATTGACATTATCTTACATGTAGGCCTGTATTCACCTGACATACAGCGAGATGGGCACCACTGTATTGAGGATGATCACATAAGACCAGAAAGTGAGGACAGCGGAGAAGAGGAAACCACCCATGGGAGGATCCAGAGGTAGGTACTGTTGAAACAGCGTGCCCACCTCTCGCTCCCAAACGGCATTGCCCACAGCCAAAATGAGACCCATGCACACCAGGAAAGCAAAGATCTGACATGCAGAAAAATGAATTCCTTCACACATGACACTAAATCCACTGAGATCATATCCTTAAATAGCTGCCCGCGATGAAAGTGAGAAGGTGTCTCACCCAGAGGACCAACGTGTTCATCAGACGGTCGATGCTGGTCCGCTTGAACTTGGTGCGACCGCTGTTTTGCATTAGCTTGGTGTCTGGGCCTGGGAAGCAAAAACACATATTGTACGAGCAACTAAAAATCAGTATCGTATTGTACAATTTATGACAAATTCTTATGAGAAGACCAGGTCTACATAATTTCAATACAGAGATAATGACCACCATCCTCCCTACAAAGTTGTTTAATTTGCTAACTAGCAAGCTATTTAGCTATAACCAATTTATTATCTAATGAAATAGCTGTTTAGTTAGCACACCTGTCAATTTATACGTTTTGCCCATATTTTACAGTGATACGTCGGTTTACAAAACCTTTGGCCTAGGAACTTTTCAGTTTACGAATGTTAAATTTATGAAAATTTAACCTTGGCATACAAACTATTTTTTGGGATACACACAGAGCGCCACAATGAGTGATGTGTCGTTCGCGAACGAGCCTGTTCTCCTAACAAGAAAAATGGCAGCCGACTCATTTTTGTCCTCTATTGCCCGCCCCCAGTCTTCAGTTAAAGCCACCTCATTGGTCAAGAACGTAGCAGTGAGAGGAGGGGGGTGGGGGGTTAACAGACAGAGAGAGAGTGAGGCTGTTCTCCAAAACGAAAATGGCAGCCGACTTTTTTTTTGTCCTCTATTCCCTGCCCCCAGTCTTCGGGTAAAGCCACGTGATTGGTCAAGAACGTAGAAGTAAGGGGAGGTGGTTTAAACATTAAAGAGACAGGCAGATGACAGAGAGAGCGCGACAAAATGGAGGAAAACAGTGAAATTTGGACTTGTTTCAACTTTGATAGTTCAAAGGCAGAGTGTAGACTGCAAGGTTAAAATATCCCATCAATCAGGCTCCACAAATAACCCGCACGAGCCATCTGCATACTTGATGCAAAAAGCTATCAACCCAGCTAATCAGATGCCCGAGCCACCTCATCTGGCTCCTCTCGATGTGGCACCTCGATGTGGCACCTCTCTGTGACAAAGGGCAGCCTCGGCGGAGCACAACCCTCACTGGAAACTATTCCAACTTATTGCCGCCAATGCGAACCAGACGCTGACATTGGTCGTATAGGGACCGAACGGCCCGTGTCAGGCGCTCCTGTACCCCGTACTCCCGAAGCACCCTCCACAGAACTCCACGAGGGACACGGTCAAACGCTTTCTCCTAGTCCACAAAGCACATGTAGACTGGTTGGGCGAATTCCCATGCACCCTCGAGGACCCTGCTAAGGGTGTAGAGCTGGTCCACTGTTCCACGGCCGGGACGAAAACCACACTGTTCCTCCTCAATCTGAGGCTCGACTTTCTGACGGACGCGCCCCTCTAGAACCCCTGAATAGACCTTTCCAGGGAGGCTGAGGAGTGTGATCCCTCTGTAGTTGGAACACACCATCCGGTTCCCCTTTTTAAAAAGGGGGACCGCCAATCCAGAGGCACTCTCCCCGATGACTACGCAATGTTGCAGAGGCGTGTCAGCCAAGACAGCCCCACAACATCCAGAGCCTTTAGGAACTCCGGTCGGATCTCATCCACCCCCGGGGCCTTGGCACCGAGGAGCTTTTTAACCACCTTGGTGACTTCAACTACAGAGATCGGAGAGCCCACCTCGAAGTCCCCAGACACTGCTTCCTCCAAGAAAGGCGTGTTGGTGGAGTTGAGGAGGTCTTCGAAGTACTCTGCCCACCGATTCATGACGTCTCGAGTTAAGGTCAGCAGCGCCACATCCTCACTGTACACAGTGTTAGGGGTGCACTGCTTTCCCCTCCTGAGACACCGGATGGTGGACCAGAATTTCCCCGAAGCGGACCGGAAGTCGGCTTCCATGGCCTCACCGAACTCTTCCCATGCCCGTATTTTTGCCTCGGCGACCACCGAGGCTGCATTCCGCTTGGCTAATCGATACCTGTCAGCTGTTTCAGGGGTCCTGCAGGCCATATAGGCCCGATAGGACTCCTTCTTCAGCGTTACGGCATCCCTTACTACTGGTGTCCACCAGCGAGTACGGGGGTTGCCGCCACGACAGGGTCCAACCACCTTACGGCCACAACTCCGATTTGCCGCCTCAGCAAGGGAGGTACGGACCATGGTCCATTCGGACTCAATGTCCCCCACCAACCCCAGGACATGTGTAAAGTTCTGCCGGAGGTGGGAGTTGAAACTCCTTCTGATAGGGGATTCCGCCAAACGTTCCCAACAAACCCTCACAACACGTTTGGATCTGCCAGGTCGGACTGGCACCTTCCCCCACCAAGGGAGCCTACTCACCACCAGGTGGTGATCAGTTGACAGCTCCGCCCCTCTCTTCACTCGAGTGTCCAAAACATGAGGCCGCAAATCCGATGATACAACTATAAAGTCAATCATCAAACTGCGACCAAAGGTGTCATGGTGCCACGTGCACATATGGATACCCTTATGTTTGAATAAAGTGTTTGTTATAGACAATCCATGTCGAGCACAGAAGTCCAATAACAAAACACCACTCCTGTTCTGATCGGGGGGGGGGGGGGGGGGGGGCCGTTTCTCCCAATCACGCCCCTCCAGGTCTCACTGTCATTGCCCACATGAGCATTGAAATTGCCCAGCAGAACAAGGGAGTCCCAGGGGAGAGTGCTCTCCATCACACCCATAAGGTCTCCAAAAAGGATGGGTACACTGAACTGCTGTTTGGCGCATATGCACGAACAACAGTCAGAACCCGTCCCCCCACCCGAAGGCAGAGGGAAGCAACCCTTTCGTCTACCGGGGTGAATCCCAACGTACAGGCGGCGAGCCGGGGTCAATAAGTAAGAGAGTCCAACCCCTCTCGAGAGGGCTGGTGCCGGAACCCAGGCTGTGTGTGGAGGCAAGCCCAACTATGTCTAGTCGGAACTTTTCGACCTTGTGCACCAGCTCGGGCTCCTTACCTGTAACAGAGGTTCCACGTCCCAAGAGCTAGCTTCTGCAGTCGAGGGTCGGACCGCCAGGGTCCCCGCCTTTTGCTGCCGCCCAGCTCACAATGTACCCGACCCCTCTGGCCCCTCCCATGGGTGATGAGCCCTTGAGAAGGGGGACCCACGTTTCCTTTTCGGGCTGAGCCCGACCGGGCCCCAAGGGTGTAGGCCCGGCCGCCAGGCACTCGCCAACGAGCCCCATCTCCATGCCTGGCTCCGGAGAGGGGCCCCGGTGACCCGCGTCCCGGCAAGGCAAAACCAAGTCCATTTATGTTTTTCTTCATATGGGGTCTTCTGAGTCGTACTTTGTCTGGTCCCTCACCCAGTTCCTGTTTGCCATGGGTAACCCTGCCAGGGGCATAAAGCCCCAGACAACCTAGCTCCTAGGATCATTGGGACACACAAACCCCTCCACCACGGTAAGGTGACGACAACAAATTTTATCCGGGAATCATAATCATTTATAAGGGCAGCTATTAGCCTAGGTTGACAGGTATGCTGATTAAGCATGTGGTTACTTAGTTGCCGATTTAATATTAAAGTGCCCCAAGCCAACCCATTACCTAGTTATCTTGCCGTTTAGTAGTTAGCGTTTATTATCGCTAAAGTGAAAAATAACTATTCAACTGAGTGTATTATTATTTAAAGTGTCCAAAACCAACCCGTTACCTCGTTAGCTTGGCATTTATTAGTTAGCATTTTTTAATCGCTAAAGTGCTAAATAACTATTCTACTGAGTGTATTCTTATGCATACGTGAGGACTTTAAATTACTATTTAGCTCATTAGTTAGTTAACTATGCTTAGTTAAATCTTTGAGTGCAAAAAACATTGGAACTGCTCGTTCATTAGCAAATACGATAGATGGTTCGTGCTAGTGCGATTTTGCATTAATTAAAAAACATGTTTTTTTAGCCCGGAGGCTTGTTGTTCATCATGAATGAGCAAAACCTAGTTTGCATTTCAGATAGTTTTCTGGGATTAACCAATTTTATTCTTATTGAATACTTAGTCATACGTAGCCTTGTTATATTATTACGTAGCATAACTAATGAAGCATAACTGCACAAAATGTCATTTGTCATGCATATCATATCACTACAAAAACGCAGACTTCCGTGATAAAATGGTTGGGGGTAGGACCACAATAGTAAAGCTTGAACTCTGTATTTATCTTTTGAATGTTCTCTGAACACAAAGATTGAGTACGTCGCATACCAACACTTTTCTACCTGCAAAGATGACCAAGCCGTAGCAGACCTCCGTGTTGCGGACGACACACCCTCGGAGAAGCATGTTCTGGTTGGTCAAAATGTACTTTTTCTCCTGCCAGTACAATATTCCCCTAAAACGATCCAGTTTATTGTTGGGGGGCTCACAGAACACCTCACCTTGACACAGAGAGATGAACCTCATATTTGAAGGGGGACAGGGAAACATATATACTTAAAAATTCATCTCAAAACGGACCATTGAACTGCGCCAAGTTGTTGGGGTCCCCCAGTTCGGATGTCACAGAAACAGACTGCCGCACCTTCATGTTGGTCTCTCTGGAAAATATTTGAGACTTCATAAAATGAATTATTGTATGCGGAGCTGACTGAAAAGTTGCAGTGTGCTCGCTGACCCGTCCAGTTCGGCTGTCTCGATGTAACAGAGACCATGAGGTTCACTGCTGGACAATAGGAGCAAGTCAGCCTGTCAACAGAGGCGGTTGTACAGATACAAAAGAGTATGTCAATCAATTACATTTTCATTTTATTGTATTTATTTGCATTTTCAACTAGGTATCAATCGAACTAAATGAATTAGTGAGAACAGATGCTAATAATTTGTCCCTTTTATGTTGCAAAAAAGTACCTACAGATAGACATTTGAATCTTATGAGATTACATGTACTGTATATCGTTACTTACTGCCACAAATTGATTGTTCTCCAATTTGATGATGTCACCTACTCGGACATTCATCCACCTTTCATTCTGAAGTCTGAAACAGCAAAATGGGATGACTAAAAATAAAGAAGGGTTGAAATGTGTATTACCTTTCAGCTAATATGTTTTTGACAGGACTAAACAAGGGCTCCTCAAAGTCTGGACTTGTTCATGCTGCACTATATGATTTACTTCTACACATCACCATGATTTTAAACACAGCAACAAATTAAACATTTAAGACTTTCAAAGCTGCCATTTTTCGAGACGGGAAGTAAAATTGAGCAACTCAGATGATGGCATGTGTTTGCTGTGTCCATTGTAGGTTATACATGTCAAAAAAATCTCCATATTGACAACTTACGAGCCACGGCTGAGTACCCGAGACTGGCGGTTGTTTACTTGGTTGTCACTCCTGTGGCGAAACTAAAAGTCAACACCAAAGAAGAAGACAAATGTTAGCGTTTCACCCCAACGGGGTTTTCCCCCAAAAAGTCTTTCAGTATGACATAAAGCAAGAAAGAGTAGTCCACACGTAGTCATCCATTGCGTCCTTCACGGCGGTGATGCTCAGCACCAGAGTTAAAGGCACGATGGTGGTGAACCACGACAGGGAGGAGATCTCAGGGATCAACTGGATCATAGAGAGCAGACACCTTTGTGTTAGAATGAATGAAGAAACCGCAAGTTGGCAAACTTTGAACAGAGCGTTCAAATGGTGGTGACAATGTTTGTTTGAGGGTTATGTGTGTAAAAAGCTAGGTTTTCAATTGCGTCTGAGCAAAAAAAAAAAAAGGCATTAATTTATGAGACAGTGCTTCAGTTGTGTATGATTGGGAATATTCAGTAGCATGAGAGCAGTTCACTACTGTGAATGAGAGCATTTAAGTCGTGCCTGTTTAATCATTTGTTTCACTTGAGTATGTCACTTGAGAAAAAAAACATCAATGGAACGTGTGTTAGCATTTTATTCATGTGTATGTGTGTGAGAGCGTTCCGGTAGTGTGGTGTGACGGCTTTGCAGTTGTGTGTGAAATCAAAATAAATTACAGTTATGTGTTTCTATATGTGAAATCAGTTCAAAAGTGTGTGTGTGTGTGTGCATTACAGTTAGCTGTCAGACATTTTATGTGGTGAAAATGAGAAAATGTGGTGAGAGTATTTAAATCTTGTGTGTAAAGGTATTTCAATTGCCTGGGAGTGTTTCAGTTGCGCGGTAGTATATTTACATAGTTTATGTGAGAGCATTTCAAAAGTAAATGGAAAGCAAATAAAACAATCTGTTATATGTATATATACACATATATGTTATGTGTGAGAACATTTTAAGAGTATGTGTTTTAGTAATATGCATAGACAAACGAAATTTCACAAGAATGTGAGGGTGTTTTTGTCATATGTGTGGGGTAGTTGTTCAGTCACGTAAAATGAGGATTTTTTTAAATTTAATGTTATTTTTATTTACATTAACATTGCACTAGTGCATTTTCATCTGTAAACTGAAAGAATTCAGTATTGAGTATGAGAGCATTTCAGTCATGGATATGAGAGTAATTAAATACTATGATGTCGTTAATGGTAGTAGCCTGGGAAAACATCCACATTTTTTTTTGCAATGAGCAGCAATCAGCAGATGTTTAGTCTTAAATGTGACCCACTCCCCCCTTCTTGACTGCCGCTCACCTGAAGTATAAGCAGGAAGAGGAAGTAGGTGTTGGCCACTTCCTGGAACTGCTCGAACAGGTTGATGGGCAGGAAGGTGAGGACGTTGTACTTGGATGTGGTGATGCGGTTACTCTTGTTGTGTTTTCAAAGGGCATATGGAAAAGATACAGATAAAATTCCGTATAGCATAGCATAATGTTGCATAGTAGTAAGAGAGAGAGAGAGAAAGGGAGAGGGAGAGAGAAACAGAGGGAGAGAGAGAGAGAGAGAGAGAGAGAGAGAGAGAGAGAGAGAGAGAGAGAGAGAGAGAGAGAGAGAGAGAGAGAGAGAGAGAGAGAGAGAGAGAGAGAGAGATAGATCTTACAGCATATTGGAACTTGTCATTGTACTGTCTGTCATTGGCCCTGACTCTTCTCTTCTCCTCTGTGGGAAAAGAAACAATTGGCAGAACACATGTAGACAAACAACCATAACCGTTTTAGTAAAGGAACATTTTATAATCCTGGACATTTGTTTGCATTTCAGCCAAAATGTGCCGTGATGTTCACGATGCTGAGATAGAATAACATGTTTATTGCTTAGATCAGCGTCCTTAAATATTGATGAGACCACTTTTGAATTGAAATGACTCTGCCGAGCGCAGCGGAGATGCAAGTATTGTGCCTGTATTGCTCCGAGGATAGGAAAGAATTCTCAGCACAGATTTGACTGATGACGACATGAGAACCAATGAGGAGGCCACAGGAACAGTCGACACAACTAACGCGATAAACTCGCAATCCCATGCGCACACGTTAATCAACCCACTGCAGTTTTTCGCCGTCTATTCAGGCTTGACTCATAACCTGATGTAATTTTCCCGCCAGGGAACTAAGAATTGATTTGTCTTAGCAGTTCTGAAATATTATTTAGATGTGTCAACAGTGACAAATTGTGGATTGATGATTGTTGGATGAGTGGATGGATGTAGTGGATGGATGAAGACATGGATGGGCAATGGGTGGCATGGTGGAATGGAGAGGTGAGTTCATGGATGGATGGAAAAATGGATGAGTAGATGATGGAGGAATGGATGGAATTAATGTTATTTGACAGATGTGTGGTTGGATGGGTGAATAGATGGATGGATGGATGAATGGATGGATGACAATGGATGGATGATTGCATTTTGGATGAATGGATGGGTGAATGGATGACAATGGCTGGTTGGGTGGATGAATGGATGGATGATGACAATGGATGGATTAATGCCTTTGGGATGGATGCTTGGATGGGTGAATGGGTGGATGGATGACAATGGCTGGTTGGGCGAATGGGTGGATGGATGGATAACAATGGCTGGTTGAGTGGATGAATGGATGGCTAAATAGATGGATGGATGAATGGGTAAATGGATGGATGATTGCATTTTGGATGGATGGATGGGTGTATGGATGGATAACAATGGATGGATGATTGCATTTTGGATGGATGGATGGATGACAATGGATGGATGAATGCCTTTTGGATGGATGGATGGATGGATGGATGGATGGATGGATGGATGGATGGATGGATGGATGGATGGATGGATGGATGGATAACAATGGCTGGTTGAGTGGATGAATGGATGGCTGAATAGATGGATGGATGAATGGGTAAATGGATGGATTACAATGGATGGATGATTGCATTTTGCATGGATGTATGCATGGGTGGATGGATGACAATGTCTGGTTGGGTGGATGAATGGATGACAATGGATGGATGAATTCCTTTTGGATGGATGGATGGATGTGTGGAAGAAAGGATTGATAATGATGAAGGTGCAATGATGATGGTAGCTGACAGATAGGAGGTAGGATGGAAGGATGGATGTATCAATGGGGTGAAATGGATTGGTGATAGATGGCTGGACAATGGATGGATGGATGATGGGCATACAGTAATGATGGATGAATGAATGAAGTGGAAAAAAAAATAATGGATGGATGGTAGTTGACAGATGTGTGGCTCGATGCAGACCTGGTTGGCTGACTATATGACCAGGTGGATGGACGGTGATGACAGGTTGATGGGTGGATGGATGGATTGATGAATGAATGAATAAATGTGACAGATCGTATAGCATATACTTACTTGGAAATGGCTGTTCGTATATGACCTTAGTTAAAGAGCCACGTGATGCTTGAGCAAACTCCCCATTAAGTGTTTAATACTGTGCAGCTGACAGCAGCGAAGGCATTAGGAACACCGATGCCAACTGCGATGTGAAAAGACACGCGTAGAAATCCATAACGTTCCATTACAGACAAACCTGCCGGCGGACTCGGGAGACATAAACGAGTCTATGAGTATATATTCAAGATGAAAGACCCGATACCTAAAATGTCAGAGAATGACACATTTTCATCCGAATAGCAATCAAGTGGCATTTTTATAGTTTCGTGAAACTACTGAAGTGGTCTCCAAAATAAAAGTGAACTATGCTAACGATTTCAGGAAGTCAGTCAGACAAACGTGTAGGTGAACCACTCCAAAAGAGCACTCATTCATCCCTTGAATTACGACTTTGTATTCAATATTAATTTTATATTGGAAGCGTATCATGGAATCAGGTTACAAAGTGCGTGAAAGGGTTCAAAATGTTAGCTGTTGATTTTGTGTTTAAGCTGAGAAATGAAAATGATGATGATGATGAGGCAAGTGATGTCACAGCTAAGCAAACCCGGCGCCCTCCGATTGATCAGCGTATCAGTCAGCAGTGGCAAAAGGCAAGGTCGCTCGCTGACATGAATACTCACTGCCATACACATCGCACAGAAAGCGGACTAAAGCCATCATCATCGGGTCACTTCTTGACTCCAGCCTGTTCATGATGTCGCTGCAACATTGTCCGCCTATGCAAGGAGATTACCAAGGCAACCGATGGTCTCTCAGAGAAGGGGGTGGGATCAAGTTGAGCAATGGCTTAACCTTGCGCCACCGAGATGCACCATGAGGAACTCGTATGGCACCTCCTAAATTATTTTTGCTTAGTGTTATATTCGATATTTTGATGTTTGGATATCCGACTAAAAATTAAGATTCATTTACCACATTTTCCGGTGTATAAGGCGCACCTAAAAGATGAACCTGCACCTTACACATGCAGGTGCGCCTTATATGTTAAAGTAATATTGAGCCACAACAGGTCTGGCAACTACTGTCAGCAGCCACCAAATGACTCAATTTTCCCCTATAGAAGAAGTGGTGCGTAACCCCAGTCTCTACTGTAGCGCCTTATAATGTGGTGTGCCTTATATTTGGAAAAGCTTTTATACATGTATATATTATATTTATAAAACTCACCTGTTCCCCAATGCTTTTAAAACATTTTGTCTCTTTTACCCATGCTTCCTTTTCGTCATTTAGATGTTTTTTTTTATGTCGATTATATATGCTTATCTTCAGGTGTCTTTGAGTATGATAAAAAGCGCTTTCAAATAAAAAGTATTATTATTATTATTATTATTATTATTATTATTATTATTATTATTATTATTGTTATTATATATTTGGAAAACCATTTTAATTCATTGAAGGTGTGCTTTATACTCTGTTGCACCTTATATATGGAAAAAGTTTGAAAATACATCATTCATTGGAGGTGCGCCTTATACTCCAGTGTGCCTTATACACCGGAAAATAGGGTAGTTAGAAAAGTATTTCCAGTAATTACAAGAAATTTTGTGTTGCAATGGATGTCTTTAAGCCATAAAAAAACAAAAAGTACATTTTCAATGAATGGCCTATTTTAAAACTGTTTTCCTACATTGGACGCACCGCATTATTGGATTTGGATTGGATTGCATTCGCCTCTATTAGTCTCGCAGTGGAGAAATTTGCATTTCACATCAGAAAAGTGATGAGAGTAAGAGGAAAGGAAAGGAAAAGAAGTAGAGAAACAAAATACAGGAGCTTCTGTAAAGGCAGCCACTCTCGTGGCCCCATCTTGAAGTCAAAACAACAACAACAAAACCAAATAAGAAATAATGACACAACACAAAAGACACAGACAGTCTTCAATGTTATCTACCTGTCAATCATTTAGAAGGCGCACCATAGCTACAATAGCGGCTGCGGTTACACTATGCACCCACTAGATGGAGCTATGTCAAAGGGAATACAATACAACACAACACCATTTTATTTATACGGTGCCTTCTGCTACTTTAAAATAATACATCCAAGTCATCAAAATATTGACTCATAATTTTGAGAAAATGCAACAATTTTGGGTGCATCTTATTAAGCTAAAAAAAGAATGGTAGTTTGATAGAGTAGAATTAAGAGCATTTCCTCTCATTAATGCATTAAATTGAGGTATGGAATATAGCAACATAGATTGTCTCTGGCTTACCTGGAGGAAGTTTCTTTGTAAACATCTCCGCACTGCTGCCTCCTTGCTTCTGCAATGGCCCATGAGAGTGTCTACAAAAGAAAAACAAAGCTTGGCGATGAGATGATCATTTGACTCAAGTACGTTGGAGGAGGAGAACATTTAAAACATGGAAGGAAGGTCATTGCAGGGATTCAAACCTAGAACCGAAGAACCCTAATAGGACACCGGACAGCCCAGGAGGACATTTTGTCTGCTCTTCTTGTCGAATATATACTAATGACGTGGCAAACGAGCCTTTAATCAATACCGCTGAGGGAGAGAGGGAGAGAGAGAGAGAGAGAGAGAGAGAGAGAGAGAGAGAGAGAGAGAGAGAGAGAGAGAGAGAGAGAGAGAGAGAGAGAGAGAGATTTTCATCTCCAATTTCTCCTCTTCCCCATGTCACTTTTTCATTCCTCAGTTTGTCTCCATGTCCTCTCTGTTCACTTTCGCGACATGGAAAAAAACCAGAAGTTCCTTCACGAATACAAGAGAGGATAGAACTAAGAAATAAAAAGAACTTAAAGGACAACCGACGTCTCCGGACAAGTTGTGTCCATAATCTGTAAAATGGCTTCAAATGACTTCTACTGAGCATATTTTACAAAGATTCCACCGCATATAGCTATATTTTACGTTTTAAGACTCGCGCTGAATATTCCGGAGGTCTTGTTTTTGAGTTGGTGACGAGTCCTCACCCTACGTCACTGATGGGACGCCCCAGACCGAAAAAAAGGACACATTGTAGCAGTGCTTCCATCACGTGCTGTACTTTGGTCTGAAAACGTCGTGTAGGACCGAAGACCAGAGGCAGAAGAGGGCGACAAAGCTCCATGTAAGGAATTAATCAGCCTGTGGAAACGGGCTGATTAATTCCTTACACGGCTTTGTCGCCATTCACCCCAGAGCTGTCCAGCAATCAAATGGCACAGAGATTCCTTCCAAATCAAAAACAGTGCTGGCATATTTGTGCTGCTGAACAAACATGAATGATAAATGTCATGGCAAAAATGCTGAAAAACAATCCGTATCCGTTCCGTCCGTTTTAAATCCACAACTGTTGGGAATTTGTCTTCACTTTACAATGCTCACATCTTACTTTTTTTTGCATGTAATTGGACAAACTACATCAAACAAAGTCAGGTCACTTTTAACTCAAGGCTGCACAGTATTAATATTACTAGTATTACTATTATCTGCATTGATGTGTCACATGATTGTGCCAATTTAATGTCATTTGTATGACAATAGATTAATAAAAAATATGGTGATTAAAACAAACCACCAAATTATTCATTATTATTACTAATAAGTAAATCATGCAGCAGTAATCTCTCTCACTCACTCACACACACACACACACACACACACACACACACACACACACACACACACACACACACACACACACACACACACACACACACACACGCACGCACGCACACACACACACACACACACACACACGCACACACGCACACACACACACACACACACACACACACACACACACACACACACACACACACACACACACACACACGCACACACAAACACACAACATAAAAAGCAAAATAGTTCAAGGCTGAAGGGGAAAATGTGAGTACCTGAATCAAACGTACCTCCTCAAAGTTGGCAAGAGTGAAATATTTCCAGCGGAGGCATCGACGAGTTTCCTCACTCTGTCTTGGTTCACCAAGGAGGTTGGTCGTTGTTGATGCCGGATGAGGATGAGGATAATGGAGAATGGGAAGAGGGTGTGGGGGGAAACTGCATCCTTCTTCATGTTCCTACTTGTTTGAAAAAAGCCATGCGTGATGTTGCTTTGCTTCAATTTGGTTGGACTAAACTTATTTTTGTTTATTCTTCGTGCATGTTTATCCACATATGATTTGAGTTTTTTTATTTCACTTTTTGAAATGACACATTTAATACCGCCCTCTGTTGTTCCATCAGCGTAATGGTGTCACGATTTGCGAGGTGTTGGTGGACCCCAAATAAGCAGGCAGGAGGGAGGGTATATTTGACAAACTATTCAATAAAGTTAGCAGGAACAAAATCTCGAACAAAATCTCAAACAACAAAGTAGCAAACAAAACCATGACTATAACATGACAAGACGAAAAAAAAAAAAACCTGACAGGTTGATTCAAACAATGACCCGACACTGAATGAACGTGCAGGAAGTCCTTTTAACTGTCACTGATTAAAACGACCAACACCTGTGCAGTTGCAGGCGGGCCCTACAGTGCCACCCGTTGGTTGCCAACCGCAACGTGACAAATGAAAGCGGTTCAGTGATATAATTTCGTTTAGAAAGATGTGAGATGGGGGGGATTATTATCTTTTTTTTTTTTTACACCGCTGATGATTTTTTAATGTGTCCATCTGGTGTCCTCGTGGTCCGTGAAAGAATAACTGAATTCAATGTTCCAATGAGCACACAGGCTAGTCAGTGCCCGCCACTCCATGGGCTCCTTCTGTGTTGATATCATGTATCATTGAAAGCAGAGGTCCCCAAACCCCTGGCCGCGGGCCGGTACCGGTCCGTGGGTCATTTGGTACCGGGCCGCGCAGAAAGAATAAATAATTTACATAAAATGACAAATGAAAAATTACCAGATTACATCCATGACTTACTCTTGACGCATGTCAAAACACTTGTCAAGGTCACGTGATACATACCGCTGAAATTAGCCCACCGCAAGCCAGCAAAATGAGTAAAAAACAAACTTCTTATTTTGTTGTATTTATCCGCCGGTCCGTGAAAATATTGTCTGACATTAAATTGGTCCGTGGCGCAAAAAAAAGGTTGGGGACCACTGATTTAAAGGACAACCGACGCCTGCGGACAAGTTGTGTCCATAATTCTTAAAATCACTTCAAATGACTTCTACTGAGCGTATTTTATAAAGATTCCACCGCATAGGCTACATTTTACGTTTTAAGACTCGCGCTGAATATTCAGGAAGTCTTGTTTTTGAGTTGATGACGATGCCTATCGTGACGTTACGTCTGGAACGCCCCTGACAGAGAAAGCGACACACAATGCATTTTGGGTACTTTGTTTGGCCTGAAAACTTCATGTTGATCCGTGTTGATGGCGAAATTAGAAGGAAAACACATGAATAACCCAATGGCGAATCGTTGTGTGTTGCAGCAAGACTACTATTTTATACTAGTTGACACAAATTCCCAGCAGACAAATCAGCCCATTTCCAACGGAGCTTGGGCGCCATCTTGTGCATTTTCTGGGACGCTATATTGGAGTCCTGACGGCTCGAATCGATCTGGAAGAACTTCTTTGGCGTGACGTAACGAACAAGGGGGCGGGACCTTCTGCAACTGGCCATTTCCGGTTTCATTTTGAAGTCGTTTTTGGACACTTTAAGTCATTTTTATTGGTGTTTTTTTATTTGACTAAAAATATCAGCTTGAGTGTTTTGGGTATTTTAGATAAAACGTTTTTCTGATGTCAGTTAGGAAACAAAAAAAATGATGTTGGTTGTCCTTTAGTGTTATTCAATGAAATTATTTTTATAACTACTATTAATATAAATTATTATGATTATTAGATAAATCTAATTACATAAAATACTTTTATAATGGATTTAAAAAAAATCTAAAATATTTAGAATAATCAAGTTCACAATTTCATACAATCATGTATACTCTATTTTTTCAAAACTATTATTAAATCATTCCCTGCCATTCCCGAATTTATTCGGGAATTGAAAAGTGCGACGTGGAACGGCATTTCCGAATTTGTTTGGGTTTTTGTTTTTCTTGCGAGGGGTGCCAAAAAAGCACTGGTCAGACCTCTGGCAATGTTTTTCCCTTCCACAAGGTGGCAGCATTTGTCTTGTGTCCATGTTGGCGCTTTGTTCCATCTTCAGCTGTTGTTAAAGCGCGTATTGTATTTTGTACAGCCGTCCCCATTTCAAGCTCAGATAACTCCATCCCCATATAATTTAAGAATTAACTCATTTTTTCTGATGAAAGAAGAGAGGTTTCTTACGCTGCGATGAATATTTATGTAGTGCTAAAACTCAATATTCTGTGAGGAGAGCAATTTCAGTGAAAATGACAAACACCCTGGACACAGCGTCTGGCAGTGAATGAGTTAATACAAGATGAATTATCATTCACTGTGAATCAATAAATGTCCATTCGAAGCTTCCATTAAAACAAGAACAGATTTTAATATTGTCCAGCTGAGAAAAACAGATACAAATAAATACAACTATTTAAATTCAAATTAAAAAAATATAAACAACATGATGACACAAGATTCCTCCATGTTGTCTATGAAGTTGAAACGCACTTTATTCATGCACAAAATACTGTACAGACAAAAAAAAATCCTCAAAATGTCCCCCTAACTCGGAAACAACATACGTATAAGAATGTCTATGAAGACCGTCTCAGAATGACGTCGTCTTTAACTCAATCCCGATTAGCGCCGTGTTGGCGGCCTGTTTATGGATGTCGCCGGCATTGGAGCATGTGTCTGTGTCTTTCGGGGGAACCGAGTCGGGCAGGTGCCAGTGGATGAAGATTAAATAGACTAAAGAACCTGAAACGCCTCCAACAAGGGGGGCCAACAAAGGCACCCAGAACCAGTAGTTGTAACACCTGCACAGCAAACATGACAATTACAACCGGATTTTCCAGTGTATAAGGCGCACCGGAGTATAAGGCGCACCCCCAATGAAAGGTGTATTTTGAAACTTTTTCCATATATAAGGCATACCGGACGATATGGTGCACATTCACTGAATGAAAAACGTTTTCCAAATATAATACAGTGATACCTTGGCTTATGAACTTAATTGGTTCCCAGACAGAGTGTGTAAGGCGAGAAGTGTGTATCCCAAAAATTAATTTCCCATCGGAAACCATTAAAATGAGAATAATCCGTTCCCTGGTCCCCATAAAACATACTTTTCTACTTTCTAATTTTCTAAGCCTTAAAATTACACAAAATATACCTTATTTTATGTATAATAAAGGTGCTATGGTATTATAATTAAAGAAATAAACTACTGTATAATAAAGTCATTTTATTTACCTTCGTGTTGGTCCGTTGATGGCTTGATGGAATGGAGTGACCGGTTTCCTCAGCTTTAAACACTTGATGAGGAACGTAACCTTCTTTCACCATCTTGAGGAATGATACCTTGTAGGTGCTTTCTCTGCGATATTTTTACCTTTTTCCTCATCAATTGTGTTCTGTTCAGCTGGGTTGATAGCTTTTTGCATCAAGTGTACAGATGCCTTGTGCGGGTTATTTGTGGAGCTGATTGATGGGATATTTTAACCTTCCAGTCTACACTCTGCTTTTGAACTATCAAAGTTGAAACAAGTTTTCTCTCCATTTTTTCATTTTTTTTTTTCACTTTTGTTTTTTTTTTTGTTTCAAGCTCTGTCATGTCGTTTTCGTGTGCGTGTGTGTTTTCTCACTCTCTCTCTGTTGTCTGCCTGTCTCTTTAATGTTTAACCCCCCACCCCCGTCACCCTCACTGCTGCGTTCTTGACCAATCACGTGGCTTTAACCGAAGACGGCATTTTGTTTTTGGGAGAATGGCCTCACTCTCTGTCTGTAAGCCCCACCCCCTCACTGCTGCGTTCTTGACCAATCACGTGGCTTTAACCGAAGACTGGGGGCGGAGAATAGAGGACCAAAACAAGCCGGCTGCCATTTCCTTGTTAGGAGAACTGGCTTGTTCGCGAACGACACATTACTCATTGTGGCAGCTCCGTGTGTATCCCGAAAAATAGTTTGTATGCCAAGGTAAATTTTTCATAAATGTAACGTTCATAAACAAAAAAGTTCCTAAGTCAAGGGGTTCGTGAACCGAGGTATCACTAAACATATCAAAGTTTTGCAAATATAAGGAATACCACACTATAAGGTGCTACAATAGAGGCTGTTACGCACTACTTTTTCTACAGGGAAGGGGCTTGGTGACAGTAGTTGCGAGACCTGTCACGGCTTAATATGACTTCACATATAAGGCGCACCGGCGTACAAGCCGCAGCATCATCTTTTGAAGAAAATCAAGGCTTTTGGGTCCGCCTTATACAGCGGAAAATACATCCGTTACACCCAAACAATAACACTCAGTTATGTAACAAGGGCGGCTACTTGGTAATGTTTGCAGTTGACACAACTGTCGTAATCGGATGCTTGCTACCTTGATCCCGATGTTGTCGAGTAATTATTTCTTCTTTCACTATTCTCTCTGTTTGTGTCTTTTCTATTGCGTATTATTATTTTTTTACTTCAAGATGGTGCCGCGAAAGTTGCTGCTTATACTGGTACGACTCAAATAATTAGAATATTGTGAAAAGGTTCATTTATTTCAGTAATTCAACTTAAAAATGAATATATTATTTAGACTCATAACATGCATTGCAAGATATTTCAAGCTTTTGTTAGAATTTTGATTATTATGGCTTACAGCCAGTGACGTGCGGTGAGGTTCATGGAGGGTGCCCTCTTCTGGCCATTTGGTGGCTTTTGGGTGCAACACGAGGTCACCAGACCAAACAAGTACAGCAAAATACATTGACGTGATGGAAGGACTGCTAGAATGCGTCTTTTTTATGGTAAAGGGCGGTCCTTTAGTGACGTCACGTACGGACTCGTCACGAACTCAAAAACAAGACTTCCGGAATATTCAGCACGAGTCTTAAAACGTAGAATATAGCTATATGCGGTGGAATCTTTGTAAAATACGCTCAGTAGAAGTCATTTGAAGACATTTTACAAATTATGGACACAACTTGTCCGGGGACGTCGGCTGTCCTTTAAGTGTCTCTATTTCTTTCAATTTAGCCATGTAATCCTCCATTCTGAAAATAAGGCCAAGCAACACGAAAAAATGGCTGGATGGTTGGACTTAACTTGCTAACTGTTTACTGTAGCTTGCTCTCACTAATTCTAATTTTCTGCAGCCGAGGAGGCGCAAGAAGTATCTCTGTAATCACCAGCGCCCCCTGTCGTGAGGCAGGAGGACTGTGTGCCTCACGAATGCACACAGTTTTGATAAAAATAAAATAAAATAAACATTGTAGTACATTATTTATTATGTACAGTGACTGTACATGATACACACCAGCTGGAGACATTTAGTTCATATACTAAAAGCATTTGAACACTTTAATAGCGATATGCAGAGTGACAGCAATGCGGTCTCACTGCAGAGCATGCCAGCGCAGGTAGCATAGTCATTGCGCTATACATGGTGAGGCTAAGCCGGCTGGTGCCTCACCGCTCGTCTCTACTTAGTATTTGAACGGTAAATGTGAAAATTCAGCGATTTTGAAAAAGAAATCCAAAAATGGTGAAGTTAAGTGGAAAACAACTTTAAAGTACGAATCGTTAAATAAATATAACTGTTTAATTTATTTTTTCATTCGATATTTCCATGATGACAGGTGAGGCACGGCCTCACCTGCCTCCCCTGACTGCACATCACTGCTTACAGCTTATTAAAAGCTCAAAATTAGAGTCTCAAAAATATCACATGAAATAAACATAAATAATAAAAAAAAATGAGACCTTTCTGCTGGCCGACATTTCATTTCTTTGAACTCCTTTTTCTATTTATTTCATGTGATATTAAAATTTTTGGAGACCCTGATTTTGTGGTTTTCAAGAGTTGTAAGCCATAATAATCACAATTAAAAAAAAATAAAAGCTTGAAATATCTTGCAATGAGTGTTATGAGTCTAAATAATACCTTTTAACTCATTCAATGCCATTGTTTTGATTCTTGGCGTGACGTCACGAACTGGTGCCGGGACTTTCTGAAAATCCCCAATTCGCAGCTCAATTTGTTAGCACACTTTAAGTGATTTTTATTGGTGTTTTGCATTTTACTAAAAATATCAGCCTGAATGTTTTGGGTATTTTAGATGCTATAAAACGTTTTTCTGAATGGTGTCGGTTGTCCTTTAAAGCACTATGGACCAATAAGCATGGACAGCCGCTCTCATTTCAAGCTCATACAACTCCAGACCAAAATAATTTAGGAACTCTTTTTTTTCTGATGAAAGAAGAGAGTCTAAGGTTTCTTACCCTGCATAGAATGTTTATGTAGTCCCAAAACTCAATATTCTGTGGGTCCCGGAATTTGAGTGACAATGACAAAAACCCTGGCACTGGAGTGGACACATTTTTGCACATCGTCTGGCAGTGAATGAGTTTGGTTTAATTACTTGAATAAATGATTTTTTTTACAATATTCTAATTTCCTGAGTGGTACCTGTACAGCAGCTCCGATGTTTTCTTCTTCTTCCTTTCATAACTTTGCGGCTGTGAAATGTGAATTTCTCAACTGTGAGACTAATAAAGGCTAATCTAATCGAATCGGATCTAATCAAAACGTGCGGACAATGGCACGTTTTTCCAAATCTGCGCTCAGCAGACTTTGAACCATGAGCATGCCACAACTGCAATCATAAATGTGGCCTTACTCCTTAACAGTGGCTGTGATCTTTTCCAATCTGATTTGTGTACTTACGTGAAGACCTCCGTGCCCCACCCTGCAGTCAGTGTAAGAAGTCGAGGTCCGAGATCGCGGGCAGGGTTTATGGCCGCCCCGCAGTTGCCAGACATGGACATGGAGATGCCCAAAACGACAATGGCCACGATTGGCGGGATCAACTCAGAAGGTGCCGGGGTGTTCCTCTTCTCGTCCAGACCGAGAATGCATAACAAGAGCATCGCGGTGCCCACCACCTGATAATGACAAACACCAGTCACATCATTATACTTAGAATAAATATACAGTCGAAAAGTATTGCTATAAACTGACCTGGTCGAGGAAACTTGTGCTTAAGGTGGCGTACTCGGAGGGATATGTGGCAAATATGGACGCTGTCTCATTAGGTCCATACACAGTCAGTATTCCGCCACTAAAATCCATAATAGCATCTAAGGCAACAACACAAAAACATTTGCCTTGTTGAAACATGAAAAATAAAACTTGCTCATTTGTAAAAGGCACAGTATTGTAATTGTTTACGGATATAAATATTTAAATTTGATAGAGAATAGACAGAAAAGAGGTTATCATATTTAAAGCTTTCATGCCGCCGAACACAAGGCCCACAATAGAAACAGAGAAGATCTGGGGTCAATCTGAGGTGAACAGACACAGCCTGTTAAACTGTCATCTTCATGTAGGAGATCTGGCCTTGGACTAATTTACGACTTGGTAAACTGCTTCACAGGAAGAGCTCATTAGCCAGGTTACAAATCTATCAGTTCATGGAAAGGACAACCTATTAAAATGTATACGTTCTATTGGTTTATGGATGTTGGTGCTTGGGACGTCCAGGGATGTGGTATTCAAATCAAGAAGACTATTTTTTACTAATGCGTCACGTAAATTTGCGTATACTTCAATAAATAGCTTTGCAGACGGCTGCAGAAGTTGGGCGTCGGTCATGAATGGCTGCGTCTCCTGCCGGCAGTAAAAGACAATCTTCCTGTGTTTAAGCCTTTGTTCACAACCAAACATCTCTGACAAAATTGATCAAATATTTTTGCTCTCATATTGATTTGACATATTTGTGTCTCAGTGCTATTTTGATATCAAATACAAAAATATTTCAATAATACTTCTGTGCAAACAAAGCTAACCGTTTTACAATTAAAGATTCAAAGTTTGTTTAGATTTTATCTTTATCTTGACTTTTTAAAAAGACATTATTTTATTATCCTGACAATCAGGTGTTCATACTTTGGTCTTTGCTATTGCATAACTTGTGTGAACGTTCCAACTATTGTGCTACTGAATCTTTATCTTCTAATTGTTGCATTTTGTTGCTGAAATATAGTAGAAATAACACACTATCCGTCACCTTACAGGACAACCGACGCCTCCGGACAAGTTGTGTCCATAATTTGTAAAATGGCTTCAAATGAATTCAACTGAGCGTATTTTACAAAGATTCCACGGCATATAGCTATATTTTACGTTTTAAGACTCGCGCTGAATATTCAGGAAGTCTTGTTTTCGAGTTGATGACGATACCTGACATGACGTCACGTCTGGAACGCCCCTAACCAAGAAAGCGACACACAATGAATTTTGGGTACTTTGTTTGGTCTGAAAACTTTGTGTTGATGGCGAAATTAGAAGGAAAAAACAAATATTGCGATGGTGAATCGTTGTGTGTTGGACCAAGACTACTATTTGATTCTAGTTGACACAAATTCCCAGCAGACAAATCAGCCAATTTCCAACGGAGCTTAGGCGCCATCTTGTGCATTTTCTGGGACGCCAGATTGGAGGCCTGACGGCTCGAATTGGACTTCTTTAATCGATTGCAAACATTTATGCTTTCCTCTTCAGAACTATTTGAATCATATTCATAACTGGATGAGTAACAAGAAAGCATCTTCTCCGAATCTGAAGCCATTGTTTTGATTCTAGAGCAAGGCAAGATGTCCTGGCGTGAAGTCACGAACAAGGGGGCGGGACCTTCTGAAACTCGCAATTTCCGGGGTCATTTTGAAGTAGTTTTGGGACACTTTAACTCATTTTTATTGGTGTTTTGCATTTGACTAAAAATATCAGCCTGCGTGTTTTGGGTATTTTAGATGCTATCTAACGTTTTCCTGATGTCAGTTAGTTAACAAAAAAATGGTGTCGGTTGTCCTTTAAATTATTTTGGAATAGTTTTGCTCAAACCTGTACCTTTTTTGCAACTAAATTCCAACTAATGCATTAAAGCAAATCAGAGATCCACCCCCCCCCCCCACACACACACAAAAAAAAACATTGAACAAGAGCAAAAGGACAGACCGAAGTAGACCAAGAAGACAACCGCCGATGCAACATATGCTCCCAGAACTTGAAAGAGCCAATAGGGAAGCATCCTTTTCCACGGCACCTGACCCAACACACAGAAACTGAGCGTTACGGCCGGGTTCAGATGGGCCCCTGCAGAAGCGACAAGTGACAGCGGGAGAGAGATTGAAGTTTTAATGCTGGGTCTTAAATGTTCATATAAAGAAAGGACTAACGTTTGTAGAGCACCTGTGATGCCTCTGGTGAGGTACATGGCTGACATTACGCCCACGGAGAAGGACATGTTGATGGATAAAAACTGGCCTTTTGTCTGCCTGCTGGTCTTCACCTGCGCGGCCGCTGAGCAGCCGAAAAGCTTGGTGGCACATAAAAGCAAACAAAAAGTATATACAAGATGAAGCTCAGTTCTACAAACAATGCAGATAAAAATCTGTCACTCAGTCTAACTGCCCATAGGAGATTAAGTCACCATATCAAATGACATCCGTCTTTTCGAGGTCATGCCATAATTTCAGAGCACAGTCCAATATTTAATTGTTTCTATAAAGGGAGTGGGTATTGTGTTCATTTTTTTACGTTCATTATTATAAAAAAACAGTATTTGTTTCAAAAACATTTCAAAAAATCATATCAACGTATTTTTAATAAAACTGCAGGTAAAGTAATCGCTAGTTACAGTGAGACCTCAGCTTACGAACACCTTATCTTACGAACTTTTCGTCTTACGAACGTCAAATTTATGAAAATTAAACCTTGAAATACGCACTACTTTTCGCGATACACACCCACCACGGCTGGCGGAGTGCTCTTCGGATCTGGCGGAGTGATCTTCGGATCTTCGGCGGAAGCACACGACCGAACAGAGCTCCAGCCGGCGCTACTTTTCACGCCCCCTCTCTCTGAATTCACATGTCGATCGCCTCCGAGGAGCTTTTTGCAGATAATTTTACTATTATGGGACAGAAAAAAAAACACCACAGGCTCGTGTTCAGCCGGAGAAGACACAAAAAATAAAATCACCGTCGAGGAGAAGGAGATCATTGAGAAACACGAACGAGGTGTGCGTTTGTGGCGTCAAATGTGCACACTCATCTCAGCCTGATACATCTCTCACGCTGTGTGTCACTTCCCTGAGAGTAATTTACTCCACCATTGCCACCATCCTTCGCCTAAAAGCTTTACAGTGTAAAGCTTCAGCGACTCGTGAAATGAAATGAAATTGAAGTGTCGCGAGCGGCAGCGCCGCCCCAGCTGTCAATTCCAGTACCGGATTTTCCAGTGCATACGGCGCACCCCAAATGTTTAATTTTCTTCAAAAGATGACCCTGCGCCTTACACACAGTTGCATCTTATATGTTAAGTAATATTGAGCCAAGACAGGTCTTGCAACTACTGTCAGGAGCCACCAACTCCATTTCACCCCCCCAATCGAAGAAGTAGTGCATACCCCCAGCCTCTACTGTAGCACCGCGTTTAGTTTCAGAAATCATACATCGGGAGATTTTCATACTCGCGACTCTGTGGTGCGTGTTAAAATAATGTGAGCGTTACAAAAGTGTTAATTACAAGTAAATAAAACATAAAAAATGCTTTCATTGTTTATTCATATGTCCAATCGTATAAAAATGTGTTTACATTTTCTTTTGTTTTACCTTACAAATGAACTGTCCGTTTTGTGTCAATAGTTGCTTTATAAAGTGAGTACAGTATTGTGATCAAAATCGGGAGTCGCCCGACCAAATTGTGGGGCTTAACATGTATGATTTATTGAAGGTGCGCCTTATAGTTCTTATACTGTATATGTAAAAAATAAACAAAATGCACCATACATTGGGGGTGCACCTTATACTCCGGTGCGCCTTATACACCAGAAAATACATGTACAGTGAGACCTCAACTTACGAACTTAATTGGTTCCCAGAAAGAGTGTGTAAGGCGAAAAGTGTGTATCTAAAAAAAAATCCCATAGGAAACCATTAAAATGGGAATAATCCATTCCCGGGTTTCCATAAAATATACTTTTCAACTAAATAAGCCTTAAAACTACACACAACATAAATACACTGCATTGTATCATAAAGTCACTTTATTTTGCATTTGTGATGGTCATTGATGGCTTGATGGAATGGCGTTGGAGGTCGAAGGTCAAACGGAATTGCTGTTTAGAAAGAGAGGCACATTACATGAGGACTGTAATTAAAGAAATAAACTGTGCTGTAAAATAACGTTTTATTTACCTTTTTGATGGTCGTTGATGGCTTATGGAAGGAGAGTCACCTTCCATCGGATTGGATTGGATTGGATATGCCTTTATTAGTCTCACAGTGGAGAAATTTACATTAGGACTGTTGGTAACTTAACCTCTGGTGCTGTTCGGTCGTGTGCTTCCGCCGAAGATCACTCCGCCAGCCGTGGTGGGTGTGTATTATGACAATAGTGCTTATTATAAGGTTTAATTTTCAGAAATTTGACGTTTGTAAGACAAAAAGTTTGTAAGTTCAGGTGTTTGTAAGTTGAGGTCTCACTGTATATGTAAAAAATAAACAAAATGCACCATACATTGGGGGTGCACCTTATACTCCGGTGCGCCTTACACACCAGAAAATACATGTACAGCCGTTATAAAAATATTGTAGCAAGAAAGTATCGATATCTTCTCATTATTACGCAATCCGAATTACTGTACTTACAAGACGACGATATCCATATAGTAGTCATAAAGCAATTTCTTTTTAGAAATAATGACATCACGTTGCCTCAAAGGACTTACTAATTAATTGTGAAATGTGATTGCTCTGGAGTCATCTCAGTGCTTGTCTCAAAATGAAAGAATATAATAATACTGTATACACGACATTTCGACTCGATTCATCATTGTCAAGGGAACAACACATTTGGGAATATCATAGCAGCTTTGACAGTTAATTTTAAATCCAAATGAGCTCAGCAGCAAGTTACTCACCACCAAGACAAAAGTGCCCAAGAACTCGGCCATGCACTCTCGCAAGAGAGCATTCCTCACCCGGAAGACGCGTCGCTTCAACATGATTGCGAGGTTCTTGGACGTCAGCAGGCGCTGCTTCCACAAGCAGCATCTCCTTGTCCAACTGGCCTCTTCCTCCCTTTTTCAGCCCAGCTCATCCAAACATGAACAATCATTTACCAGCTCGTCACAGCGCACACATTCACACTATTGGTAACTGATGGCATCAACATGAAGAAAGGAGGACAGATGTTGCTTTCACTCTGACTGACCCCACTACCTTTATATCCATTATGATGACAGTGATGACTTAAAACAGCATTGCTAATTGCATATAGGACAGTGACTCTTAAAGTGCGGTAGTTGTATCAGTCTCCCTCTCGTGGTTCATGAAAGAATAACTGGCCTAGTAGTTCAGTTGTATTTAACATTGGACCGTTTTCCAATATGTATAATTTTTTTACTGAACATTATATATATATATATATATATATATATATATATATATATATATATATATATATATATATATATAAATAAAATTCTGAAGTTGCCATTCAGGCTATTAAGGGCAGAAAGGGCAAAGGTTTCCACAGGGTTTCGTGGAAATTGGTTGTGTTTATTTTGTGTGGAATCGAGTCGACAAATAAACAAATCAGACTTGCTGGTAGTGAATATACAGCATTTGTCCAGTTCTGTTGAACTCTGAGCTCAAGCTAGAGAGAGCAAAATGATACACTGTAAAAGTCACAATCCATCTAATCTGGGTCACAACAAATGACAGATTTATTAGTGTGGTGTTAATTATCTCACTACTTGCGCTGTAAATCTCACGATGGCGCTTTTCACTGCACTCTGGACTCAAAAAGAATTGTGCAAGGTCTTTTAATCATTGCGTGGGGCATGCTGTTGCTGATATATTTGGGGGGGGAAAAACTGAAGAAAAATGTAAAGGTCCTGAAGAGATATCGAATATATCATTATTTTCTGCTTATTTTTAATGCCCTCATTCCTCCGGAACATTGTGTATTGTTGATTGATTGAGTAATTGTCTTTTATCACACTGTCATGTGTAGTGATTCTTTGAAAACATACTTGGATAATTTTTTTTAATATAACTTTTTCTTGTATGTATATTATTTTATAGTGTGTTATGACGCCATTAGTTCATCTAGCAATCTTTACTCCATAGTTAAATTATATATTTTATCAAAACGACAATACTGTAGTACTAAACCAAAGTGCGGCACTCTACCGCCATCTGCAGGATACACAACAAAAACGCATCAATTTGAGTGAGGCTTTATTAAAAAAAAAACAATAAACACTATCAATGCTGTTAGCATCGGTTCACAGTATATCCTAAAATCCTTCACATACGCGTGCTACGTGGCTTTGAGGTAGAACATCAAAAATTTAAGTAAAATTCACACCTTCATAAATAGGTGTGCTACTTCTGTTGAAGCTTTGAGAAATATGAGGAGTATTGTGTTGTAAATTGGGTGACAAATGGCATTATCCCAGAATAGTTCAACAAATAGTCTATATTAGATTTGCTTTTGTTGGCTCTGAGTTAAGACAGTTTTTATGGGGCCGGTGTATTACCACATCCACAGACCCAGAGGGAAGTCCTCGGATCAAAGCCCAGGCTTCCAGACGCCTCATCCCCACCACGCTAACGCCCTCGATCTCCATCACCTCGTCACCGGGACGAATCTTGTCCACTGGGCCACCTGTGGAGAAGAAAAAGTCAATGAAATGAACTATACGAAATGCTGTTCCTACATTTGAGGCTTTAGTTAACGTACCTTGGAAGATCTTCTTTATGGTGAGTGGTTTGTCCCCTAGACCAAAGCCTCCCTCTAGACTGAAGCCCAGATCTCGACTTTTCTTCTCCAGATGCACACGCATACGCTGACCTGACAAAATCAAATAACTAAATACACAACGGTAATCTTACTTAAGATTCCAACATGTGTATTAGCTATGAAAAGTCTACAAATGCCTGTTGAAATTCTCAGTTTTGCTGGTGTTATATGAATAAATACAGTAAAGTCTCGTTATATCGATATTCAAGGGAGTCCGAAAAAATATCGATATAACCGGGACTATCGATATATCCGACCCTGTTTGCATGCAATTTTCTCAGTGCGTGCATAGAAATAGAAAACTAGATTACATAATTCATGTTTTTTGGCATCATGACAGGTAGATAGCTAGATAGCTCACTCGCGACCTGGAAAGCTAGCTAACCTGACAGCTGGCGAGAGAGAGAGAGAGAGAGAGAGAGAGAGAGAGAGAGAGAGAGAGAGAGAGAGAGAGAGAGAGAGAGAGAGAGAGAGACAGAGACAGAGACAGAGACAGACAGATAGTTGCTTTCAAATCTTTTTGGACAAATTGTGTGACCAAGAGGCGGAACAAAAAAAAAAAAAAAAATCTCACGATAGCAAGTAAAAAAATAAACCAAATAAAAATGAACCACTGGCATTCAAGTTGTTAAATGAGAGCCAACAGACACCTGCCACCATTTGAAATGCCTTTGATTAAGCCCAAAATAAGTTGTTTGCTCAGCACAAGCCTTTCTGCTAACACGGATTGGTATTTCAAACTGTTCATTAGTCCAGCTGAAAAACAAAAAACAGCTCCAGAGCACATTAAGCTTCCTGTCGGTCTCATTCTTTAGCCAACGAGCAACACTGTGCCCAACAGACCTTTAAAATGAAGTTTCATCAAATCACAACACATTCCCAACATGCGCTTGGCTGATCCAGAAGTGGAAAATATAGCCAGGCCCAGATGTCTTGCCTTTTTAAGATACCATAAGCAAGCAAGATCACCTTGACAGTCAACCCTATACCCCAAACATAAAAAGAATAAAGATTGTTGCGACATGATCTAAACACCCAGTACTTGCCCCAAATTCCTGCGGGACCTTCGATGTTGTTGTGGGTCTCACGGCGTCCTCCTTGACCAATTTCCTTCTCATCTCTGCAACAGTTTTGGAGGATAGTCCAGTTCTAGGTATGGTGTCACGTCCTGTGTCATACTTTCTACACAATGACCATTTTCACTGTGTTCTATAGTCCTTAATGCCTCCCGATACCTGTTGAAGTTTTTACTAATAGTGCTCCACGCTGAATTCTCATCCTCAAAGTTTTGACACAGGAGTAGTAGCAACTGGTGCTCCAATACTATATTCCGCTCAAGGACACTTTGACACTGTCACAAAGGATCAAACCCGCAACCACTTTTCCGTCGCGCCATGACGTGCAATGAGATCCTTTTCATGTTCTGGAACCGTTCCGCGGACTGCTGTACGATGCGACAAACAAAATGTCAGAAAAAGCATACCAGAACAGCTGAACTTTAATTGGGGTTAATCAAAGGCAATTTCAAGGGCAGCAGGTGTGTGCTGAATCCCATTTTAACAGGAGTTTGAAATATCTCCAGTTATTGGAGGTTGTGCGACCATATTATCGCTTTTTTATGCGTTTTTTACTTCCTTACTCAAAAATGGATTTTTTAACTCAACATTAACATTCAATAAAGTGACATCAGTGGTGGGAAAAGTTTGGAAATGATTACTCCTGGTCTCATTTGTTGTATCAAAAAAAAACTAGCATCTCAACGGGGATGTGTAGACTTTTAATCCACTGTATAATGAATTTAACCAGTCTCTGAAGTCTTAGTCGCAGTTGGTTCCTCAGTCTGACGCTCGTCTCTTCTCGAAATGCTGCTAACATCACCCCTTCTCAGTACCACAACACCCATCTCTCGAGTTTTGGCCCGTCTCAGGACTCTCAGAGCTTCCCAGTGAGTGTAGCTCGCCAGGGCGGTGCCGTTGATGGATAGGACGTGGTCGCCTTCTCGGATGGAACCTTCTTGTGCAGCCACACCGGTGGGAAACACCTTGTGGACCTGTGAAGGACCACATGTCTAAAAAAAATCGAGACAGAATCATTGACAATAAAGATTTTTTTTAAAAGGTGGTCTACTCACACTGACTGGTTTGTTCTGGTCAACACCTCCTGCAACACTGAAGCCCAAGCCGACAGCCACTTCTTTGTGGAGGACAACGACATGCACGTCGTCCTGCGTTAGGAATCAAAGTTTCATTAGTAGTCTTGATAGTGTGAAGAACAAAAATTAGATCAGCAATCCTGATTTCTGATGAATAAAAAGTTCCAAGAAACGGGACTCGACTGGCAGTATGAGCCAAAATGGTGGACAGTCAAGTGCTTCGGAGTGTGTACCTGCAGACCACTGTCATCCAGACTTCTGACATCCTCCAGAAGCTTTTCAAGTTCCTCGCTGGGTAATACAGACACATATGACAGCGCAGACATTTCGGAGCTCAGCGAAGCCGACCTCCTGCCCATCGCCGGGATCTCGTCAATGTCATTCTCAGATTCGGAGTCAGTTCCAGTGAAGTGACACAATTGCGCCAGGCTGCATGGAGGAGGGTTGTTGGGTAAGGAGATGATGACGACTGATTTGATTCTTGTTTTTTTTTCTGTACGTACCTGAGAGAGAAGCTCCTGCGATCTGCCAAGCTCATGCTGCTGGTGATGGTTACCGAGGACTCGCCAGAGTCTGAATCGGAATTAGAATCGGCATCCTTCCCTGAGTCGTCATCGTCATTGTTGAAAGCTTCATCCTGACTCCAGGCGTTCCAACCAGCGACCCAAGAATCCAAATCCAACATGTTTTTCTTGCCTTTCACATCACTCTCAGTGATATCAGGAAAGAACTTGCTGTGGGATGAGGTGCTCAGGGCTTTCACGGGGGTTGGGAGTTCTCGTTGGTGATTTTTTACTCCTTTTGCGGTTTCAGTCGCTGGAAGCTGAGGGCCGTTGTTTGGCGGCGGGATAGGAGAGCTAGAGGGCGAGTGGTTCGGAGAGTTTGTTGGAGTCTTATCATCATCATCATCAGTAACTGCTAAAACAACCACGGGAGATTTCTTGATTCCAAACAGTTCAGCACACACGCGTGGCTCAGGGTCACTCGAGCTCAGCAACATGGATGACTCGATATTGTTAATTCTCCAGTCCGTATGCCTCGAGACTTGACAAGAATCTGGTTCGTCTATGTATAAGGGACGAACTTCTTTGAGGGATGATTCTACGGTCTGCTTGAACCTAGAATTGTTCCTAACATCCGTGTATTTGTAAACCCGATCCATCGTTGTCCCTTGCGTCTTTATTAAATCACCCACAGACCTTTGACCAATCTCGTCCACTGACAAAGACCTTTGTGACTGAGTTTTCTGTTGACCTACTTTGGTGTCAGATTTTCGATCTGTCTCCCCGAACTCACTCAAGCCCATAAATTTGTCATCTAGAACACCACCTGTTTTCTCTGACTCACTCTTCAAACCATCGTGGGCAGTGTTGAGTCTTGTGGGCACAGAAAAAGCTCTTCGGGGCATCATGTTCTGGCCCTTGGCAAAAGTTTGGGTTTTCTGTGTCAGAGCCTCAAATTGATTGATCTTGTTTCTGACACTGACTGAGGAGGGGTGCGTCTCTGGGTGAACCCTCCACTCTGCACCGTTGATGTTCAGATTAGGCTCAAAAACATCTTCGTAAACCTTTAATTCAAGCTCGGCTCCCGTCTTTCCTTGATCCAGCATTTTTTTCCCCCACTGCGTTTTGTTAGTCTCAGATAGTCCCAAAAAAGTCGACTTCTGTGATAAAGCCTTCGAGGCGGCAGCCCTGTCCAATCTAATCTGACGAGCTCTGGTGTTCCTGCTCCTTGCTCGGTCCAGAGACATTGTCTCAATAGATCCTATGACTGCACTTACTCCACCGTGGTCAGAATACTTCCCATAGATCCGTTCTTCCCATTGACCCTCTGGTAATCTTGACCTGATTCTCGGACATGGTGAATTAATGGATCCCCCAGTTTTAGCGTCGATAAATGCACTGGGGACATCTCCCGTCTCCTCGTTGTATGAACTTGGTAAATTGCTGAAGACTGAGCGATGGTTCACTTTAGCTCCACCCCTTCCATAAAGCCAGTTTCTTTCTAGGGAAGAGAAATCCCGAAGTTTGCTGAAGTCCTCGGTTTTGGACAGGCCAAAAAGCTTCTCAATACGTTCCGATATACTCTGGCCTCTTTTGGCACCAAAAGAACCGGTTTCTCTGGAGTCTGTGATGGGTTCCGGGGCCGACTTCAGTCTTGAAGGACATGGAGTACCCCTATAGGATGTCTCACAAGTTTGGGCGAAAAGACTTTTTGGTTGGTTCTGACGAATTGGAGGAACACCTGCACAGTTGTATGTCTGAAATGAAGATGTGGAGCTGCCGCTCAGGCCTTCCGTTTCCTTCCAACTTTCTTGGTTTTCATCACGAAGCAATGCAGCGATGTTGGACCGCCGTGTGTCTCGATCAGGACTGCATGCCCCTATCTTCCAGTCAACACTCCTACTTCTACTCGGCAAATTCTGCCTGCATTCTGCTCCAGTGCCAGTCCGATTCTCAAACGCAGGGTTAGAGTTTCTACCTCTGTTGATGCCAAAATCTGTGGGTTTCTTGTCTAGTTTCTCATTTTGATAGTTTGACATGGTTCTTGCCCTGAAATCTTGGCCATCGATTGATCTGGCCCGCTTGCTTGAACGATTCAATCCAGTTTTTGACTCTCGTTCTTTAACTTCCACATCTCTGGACACAACCGCTGCGGATGAAGCTCTGTCCTTCCTCGCACCTGGCCTGGGAGGGAGGCTGCCGGAGAGAGAGTTGGCGGTTCTGACGGAGCCGCATGCCAAAGACCTCTGATTGCTACACTCAGTCACTGGAGCATGCGGCAAGAACACATCCATTGTCAGAGTATAAACAAAGTTAATGACCACCTGACAAAAGTCAAATCCCCAAAAAGAGAATTGATGACTCCACTGGATTTATTTAAACTTTTCTAAATGACTGCAGAGCAGCAAGCAGCGTGAGTTCATTTTGTTCCACCGACGCAAAATTGATGTAGACTGCTGTGAATTAAACATTGTTCATTTCTGATATGCTATGGTCTGGTGTCTGGTTGTAGTCCTTTCTATGTTCCATGGAAGTCTTTAGGTCCACAGCAGGGCTTGAACTATGAGCTCCTGGAGCCTGCAGAGCATAAAAAAGTACACACACATACAAAAATGAAAAAAATCAAAATATGTGGATATGTGGCAGCTGCGGTTTATCACAATGGTCAAACTTAAATCACAGAGCGGTTGAGGAGAAGGAACACAACTTGGCACAGAATGTCCAATGGGTGGAGAGAAAGACAGGGATTGGTGAGACAACAAAGGCCTAAAATTAGCTTTCAAATCACGTGGAAAAAAATAAAAAACAAATAAAAATAAACACCCAATAAACTACTCCATTCATGCAAGGCTGTACAATGCGGTCTTATAAGATAACAGCTGTTTACACTAGCAACATGCATTGCTCATACTCTTAACTGTCAGCTCAACCTGCACACAAAAACTGGAAAAACTCACTCCGCTGCAATCCAGTGAGGCACAACAATGTCGAAATGTGACACAATCATTCACACCTTGAGGTAGTCAACAACTCATCAAAACCCTGGCGGCCCAGAAAAAAAATGGATCAGATCAAATGGATAACTATGCATTGATGTATTTACATACAGCACACCATGAGAAAAAAACAAGAAAAGCAGTGACACCACCTTTGGCTGTATAGGCAAACCGAGATAGTAGTTGAACAATCGTTTTGGTGCAATCAAATAATTGTACTGAAGAGACAAATACTGTACAGTAATTGTTAAGTCGTAAATATCAATCTCTCTGCTTTGGTTTTCGAATGCAAGCTAGTGTCATTTTACAGAGTCTGATACACCTGTTTTGCTTGAGCACAAGCCTCCCATCTGGGTAACCTGGGCAACGTGGTTCGTTTGAATTCAAACTCACAGCGACTGGCGATAGAAATAAAGACAACAAAAACTCAAATGTACACAGAAACTCGAACAATAAAATCTACACACCTGCTCATTGAAATTGGTTCTTCCATCCAGGGGCTTCAAATAGGCGCATTACCTTCGTCCTAAGTCAACGACCGTGAGTCGGACAAGGTTTTACGGGGACGATGATGACAGGAACTCCTTGTCTATCTTTCTCTCACCCTGTTTGCTTGTTAGCATTGCACACTGGGATGTCGACGGCGACGCAAACCGGCCATACTGGTCTATCTTCTTGTTCTCTCTCTCTCCTTTTCTCTCCTCCTCCTTCCGTTGTTATTTTCTCACTCTTTTCCTCGTCTCATCGGCTCACGTTCCTGGTGTAAACTTAATGTGTAGCTCTTTAAACAGCCCAGTGAGAGCACACGCACACACACACACACACACACACACACACACACACACACACACACACACACACACACACACACACACACACACACACACACACACACACACACACACACACACACACACACACACACACACACACACACACACACACACACACACACACACACACACACACACACACACACACACACACACACGTTTTAAACAATCTCCAAGCATGAATGGTGTGACATCATGGGAAACGCGCCCCAACTCACTCGATTGAGACAATCACCCTGTGAATATAGGACTCGTTTAATTTCAACGTACCTCAAGGCGAACTAGACTCCAATCGTGCAGTCTGGCAAGTATCCAAATACATAATAACAGAGGTACTTTAATTGGGAACAGACAACACAATGGGGCAGGAGTAGACAGAAAAAAATACCAGCGGGGATAAACTGCATTAAAAAGTACACTTCTCGGTTGACGTGTACAATAAAGCCTCGTGCTTTGTATGCTTATATACTTTGTAATGCTAAGCCGAAGAGAAAATTATCAGATGCAGGTTGTGTAATAAAGAGTATTGTTATGCAGGCTAAGACTTTCATAGGCCAATTCAACAACTTTGCATAGCACTAAATGGCATATCCGGTGACAATAGTCATTCTAGTGACAGAATAGGAATTTCCGTAATAGACAATTGGTAAAACACCAGCCTGATGACCTCTTTAAACTAGTGTTTTTTTAATGCCCCTGATATATTTTAGCTATCGTTCATCTTCCCTTTAATCACAAGTGTCAAAGTCAAGGCCTGGGGGCCAAACGTAGCCCGCCACATCATTCTATTCGACCCGTGAAAGCAAATCAAACTTGTAAATTCCATGATGCTTGCTAAAGTCTGAATCAAAATGTCAAATTGTAAACCACAATAAGTTATTTTTCACATCAAATTTGAAAAGTACTGATGCATTAATTTGTGTCAGCTCAGCTCAAAAACAAGACTTCCTGAATGTTCAGCGCGAGTCTTAAAATGTAAAATATAGCTATATGCGGTGGAATCTTATTAAAATACGCCCAGTAGAAGTCATTTGAAGCCATTTTACAAATTATGGACACAACTTGTCCGGAGACGTCGGTTGTCCTTTAAACGATGACACATTGTTGTGTCAAGTTATTTTAATGCATTTGGCGATTATTTGTCTCATATCTCCAATAAGCACACAAAGTCAAGTTTACTTTCACCTCAATCTTATACATTTTTAAATGTATAAACTGGACGGTTATTTTAGAAATTTCTGAAACATAACCACGACTCGGTGCTATAAATTTCCTCCAGTCGCACTGCATGAAATCATTTGAGCAAATCTACAAATCTATGCCAAAAGGCGTACCAGGCTGCCAAACGAAAATATGAGGTGGTTGTCAACGCGTGACATGTTTGTCGAAGTCGTCAGCAGGTTTTTAGTTAATTTTAAACGAGAAAACTTTGAGGTCGGAACTGGATTTTTCCCCACTTCCCAGCAATTTGGAATAAAGTTATATTTAACGCCCACGTAACTGAGCGCTTGTAGCTGACCATCCCTTCTCTGTTGACTCTGACACTCATGGGTGATCACATGACTCATTTTAACCCGGTTTAGGTGTCATTTTAGTGACGGAAATGAGTGTTAGAATGCAGATGTTAAAGACATGACACCAGGTATTTATAATTTGAACATTAGTGCCAGTCAAAAATGCAGGATAATTTGCTTGAGGTTTTAGTGGACCATATGGTTGTCATTTCAATTTCTACAAGAAGCTTCTAGTGGTACAGTTGCTAGAAAGGCTGATAGAGGATGTTTATAAATCCGGACATCCACGAACTCAAGGCAGCAGGCACGGCCCTGAAGCTTGAGGAGGTAGCACTGTGTGAAGGGGGTCCCGCTCTCCTCTGCAATGTGTCTACGGGTCGCACTCGTCCCGTGGTTCCACAGGAGTGGCTCGGCGAATTTTTGATTCTATTCATTCCCTCTCACACCTTGACGTCCGGGCTACAGTCAAACTACTTGGGGCCAAGTTTGTCTGGCCTAGGTTACGAAAGGACATCAGGAAGTGGGCAGCTGCATGCGTGGCATGTCAGCGCGCCAAAGTCCACATGCACACCCAGGTCTGGAATCTGGAAACTTTTCCGATTCCGGCCAGGAGATTTTACGTCCATGTGGATCTGGTCGGGCCCCTCCCTCCTTCGCAGGGTTGCACACATCTCCTCACTATGATCGATCGGACCACTACGTGGCCGGAAGCAGTCCCCCTGTCCTCCACGACCTCGGCAGATATTGCCCGCGCATTTCTGTCCTCCTGGGTCGCACGTTTCGGCACGCCACCCGATATCACTTTGGACAAAGGCCCCCAGTTTGTGTCCGAGCTCTGGTCAGCCATGGCGCAGTCCTTGGGTGTGCAGGTACTCCGCAGGCTAACGGGATGTGTGAACGTTTCCACCGGTCACTTAAAGCCACGCAACGGGCCGCACTATCGGACGGTAACTGGGTCGACCGGCCTCCGTGGGTCCTTCTCGGGTTACGTTCGGCCCCAGAAGAAGACCTTAACGCCGGTCCGGCAGAGTTAGTGTTCGGTCAGCCACTCCGCGTTCCTGGTGAATTTCTGCCTGAAGCTTCAGGTACACCTTCTTTGCCCCTTTTGCCAGGAGAGCCCCTGACTCCAGCACCATTTCACCACTGCGTCTCCAAAATATTAGTTCCGTCTGCTCTTAGGTGAGCGCGGTTTGTCTTCGTGCGTCATGATGACCACCGCTCTCCCTTCCGGCCGCCGTACGATGGCCCGCTTAGAGTGCTCGAACATGGTGAAAAGAGTTTTGTGCTCGATATGGGTGGGCGAAGGGAGGGCATTTCAATAGACAGACTCAAAGCGGCTCATTTAGTTACAGGCGAGGACATTTCACCGGCCCAGGTTCCACGTCGCGGACACCCTTCGAAACCTCCAGCCTCACCGCGGCACGCCAGGGTTGAGTGTCGTTCCCACTCAGGTCTCACCCGGATCACCTGCCCAAATGAGTTCACCTTCACCACCGAACGACGGACTACACAGTCGTTGTGGCAGGCTGGTCAAGCCCCCTGCAAAATGTTCACCTTGACCTTCCTTCTGGGTGTTCGGGGGGGGGGGGGGGGGGGGGGGGGGGGGGGGGGGGGGGGGGGGGCTATGTGGCGGGCACTCGGACCAGGCATCTCACCCAGCAGGTGCACGAGAGGGGACTGGTTTATGTTACATATATTTCACTGCATTTTCTGTGTGAGTGAGTGAGATCCACTTGTTAATCGTTGGAATAAACACGTCTCCAAAATCAGTCTTGTGTGCTCTTTCCTCAACGGCTACAACTTCACAATAAGCTCACAATGGAAGAAGGGCACCATTGTCCCGCGTGAAAATGGCTGATATATATCATAGTAGGACTCGCCTTCGAGTTACGTTTTTGGCAAAACACAAATACATGTACATGTAGTGTACAATGTGGTAACATGGACATGTACCATAGCATTTCAATTTATGGTTAATGGCGTTGTTGTCGTCATTTCATGAGTTAAATTACGTTACATTCTCAAATCAGTGCGAAAGACGGCGTCACGCAACATCACCGGCACCACGTGATCAACCCGGAAGTCAACAAACTCCGGCGACATGGAACTTTTAAAAAAATAACGTTGATAATTTTCTGAGCCTTAACTTCTTGAATCTGCATTTAAACGTTTTACTGCACGATAGAGTCGCACTTTACGCTAGAAAGACGACTCGTAAGCAAACGCGTATGCACTCATGCGACTGTTCTCGAGTTTGTTTACTTATTTAATTTTGTGTGAAAGTAAAAGTCGAATTGTAAAATGCGAAGCGATTCTCCATTGTCGAGTGTCAACGTCGTGCTCGTCATGGCCTTCGGTAGTTTGGTAAGTCAGACTCAGTCTAACTTTTATTCAGCCTTTGCTTCAAAATTGCTGAGTCAGGATTGTCCAGTAACAGACTCGACCGCTGCTAATGTCATTACTTGATACGTATAATGCACTGAACTTGTTTCTTGTATTCCCCCTCGCCAAAAAAATATTCATTATTGTAACTATGAATGTTTTAATAATTGGAGAGTATTAGTGGCATTTTTCTGTTGCGGTGATTGATGGATGCAATTTTAAGTATTCCATAAATGAAGCCATTATGTTTTTCTTGTATTTTTCTTT
Organism: Hippocampus bargibanti; assembly: GCF_051943395.1. Lineage (NCBI taxonomy): Eukaryota > Metazoa > Chordata > Actinopteri > Syngnathiformes > Syngnathidae > Hippocampus > Hippocampus bargibanti. Next base: position 21,620,033 of record NC_142739.1, on the reverse strand, counting down.
AAGGTATTTGTATTGCTGTTCATCTTTGTAAAAAGGCAAATTGTTCGACTGGCAATGAAATCTCGCCGGGGACCTCACGTTCCCATTGGTCACAATGCTCCGAAGGTAACATGCCTTTTCTTAAAACCAGTAATTCCGTCTTTGTATTCCCACTGCATTGTGATTTTGGTTCCTGTTGAAGGAGCTTAGGCAAGAAATCGAAGCCAAACTGTGCCAAGTTCAGAAAATCCACTTTGAACCTCGTTTGCTGTCTCCAGAGGATGAGCGGCTCAATTCTGGTTTGTTCATCACGAACTACACATTCAGGCTGGATTTCCACTATGTAATGGATATGCTGCATTAGAAACCTGTAGAGTTTCAAGATAGTCTAAATTACTATTTATTGATTTCTGTATTCATGGGAATAGATGACGCTGGAAATAAAACAACTCTTGCCGTTAAAATTGGGATTTTGGTTTTGGACTAGCAACAGTCCAGTCTTACACATATCTTGATACAGTAAAGTCTCGTTATAGCGATATTCAAGGGAGTCCAAAAAATATCGATATAACCGGGACTATCGATATATCCGACCCTGTTTGCACGTAATTTTCTCAGTGCGTGCATAGAAATAGTATCGTGACATCGTATGATATGACTTTACTGTACTTTGAATGTTTTTTGCATGTGTGTGCGTGTGTTGCAGCTACCTGTGAGTACCAGTACAGGATGAGAGCATTGGACGCCATCAGAGACACAGGTCACTCAATATAGTTTATTCCAAACAACTCGTACTGGGTATACCCTGCCTCAGCTAGGATAGGCCACAAAAGATGCCCCCAACCAAGGCTCTGCGTCCTCATGTTCTTTCTGAAAAGGACGGACTTTTTTACTGTAAAAAATACAAATGTCAGGGCAGATGACTATTTGAATTATTTTAAATAGATAGCAACCCTTTTTTTCCGATGCAGATTTCCCTTTTTGTGAGCTGGGCGGATCCTCCACTGCTGTGACGGGAAAACGATTCAGAACTTGGCTTCTGCAACTCAAAAATTCACACTGCCTCTTCCGGGATGCCCAGAAGGGTCTGATTGACACAGTGCTGGATGGCTACAATAAAGCACGCCACGGGGACAAGGTCAGGCTCTTTGTTTCTTTCCTGATATACATGAAGCCAGTCGCCAATCTCTGGGGTTAGGTTCCAAACCACCAGAACAACGAGAGAATGAATTCCGCGATGTTAAAATAACCAGAGAGCAATTTGAATACTCCCCTGGACTGGTTTTTATAGCATTTATGTCACTCACTAAGTATACTCAAAAATAATACAAACTTTAAAAAAATCAGAATGCCTTTAGTACTCCTACAATGGGGAAAATTTCATATATTGAGAGCAAAAGAGAGTGAGACAGAGATTGAGACAGATAGAGAGCGATACAGAGAGAAAGAGAAAGAAACAGGTGGGAAGAGAGAGAGGCAGAAAGAGACACGAGAGTGAGAGAGAAAAAAAGGGGATAGAGAGAGAGGAGAGAAAGAGAGGAAAAAAGAGAAAGAGACAGAGGGAGAGAGAACAAGAGAGAGAGAGAAAGACAGAGGAGAGACAGAGGGGAAAAAAGAAAGACAGTTAGAGGAAAAGGATAGGGAGAGGAGAGATATATAGATGGAGAGAGAACCAGAGATGGAGAGAGAGGAAAAAGAGCAAGAGGGAGACAGGGTGAGATAGGGGGAGAGGAGAAGAATTACAGACAGAGAGATGGAGAGAGGAGAGATGGAGAGAGAGAAAGACAGAGGGAGGAGAGAGACGGAGAGAGACAGAGCAGAAAAAGAGTGGGAGAAAACGGGAGAGATGTAGATGGAGAGAGAGAGATGGAGAGAGACAAAAAGGAAGAAAGAGGGAGAGATGTAGATAGAGAGAGAGAAAGTAGAGAGGAGAGACAGAGAAAAGAAAAAGGGAGAGGGAGACATAGGGGAGAGAGTGTGAGAGAGGAGAGGAAGTACAAACAGAGAGAAAGAGACAGAGAGGGAAAAGAGAGAGTGAGACGGAGGGATATGTGGAGAGAGACAGGGAGAGAGGAAAAAATGAAAGAAAAGGAGACAAAACGAGAGGGAGAGAGAAAGAGGGACAGATGGAGAGAGAGGTGGTGGGGACAGAAACGAAAGAGCAAGTGTCAAACAATCATATGCTACCATCTAGTGGCCAACAGTAAAATTATCACAGCATGAAGGCCAAAACTAGATTATAACCAGTGTTTGAAATAGCGTCTGCCCAGTGGCCCGGGGCGTACAACTTTTACGTCGGGCGTACAACTTTCAAAACGTCTCGGCCCGGATGGCCGGCAACTTATTCAAGAAAAAAAGCAATATTTTTTCAAATCAAAGTTTGTTTTATTCAATAACGCAAAAGTCACAAACAAAACGCTACGAGCCACCTGGACTCCACTTTCTCGGCGGCTTTCAAAACGCTCAAGTACACTTTTCAGTCAGGATGTAGTCAGAAGCAGGCTTCTGATCGGCTGCCGGTGCCGAATATGCAAATTGCCAAATGAACGTTCGTTTACAATTTGAAAGCCGCCGAGAAAGTGGAGTGCACATAGCTTTGAACAGACAACACAACGCAAATGTTGCATTGTGCACCATGACGTCAAACGACAACTGGAGCAAAATCTTCAGCTAGGGATATTTACTATAAATTAAGCATGGGAGCATTTGTGGTCGGTACGTCCTGAATGTAAAAAAATCCTTTATACTTCGCAACAATGTTTTTTTTCCCCCGATTAGTCGTCTTATTGTGTTTCAAGTTGTGAAAAATGGGGCAAGCAACTTTATGGCCAGGCAGGCAACTTTTCAGAGTTGTCTGCCCGGGTGTCCACTAACTTTTTGTCATGAGTTTCAGACACTGTTATAACCCAACAAAAAAAAGCAAGTGTAGACTAATTTCTTCTCTTAAAATATGTTTGCTACTTTGAGTTTGATCGGCAAAACGCAGGCACATCTTAAAATAGCGAAACAGCTTGTTCATTCATCCGATCAGTCATTTTAATATGCCAATAAAACAACATCCGCAGGCATTTGGTGAAGCAGAACTCAGTAAATACCAGGAGGCACTAACTCAACTGGCCTGCGTGTGAGTAAACACAGACGTTAATGCCACCGCGCAATTTTCATGATGAGCCCGGCCGGAGTCATGGTTTTTTTTTTTCCTTCCTTTTTTTCCTCCCACTTGTGGTTTTAGTGTCAAGAGTCAAAGCAGAAGCGGTAGCAATAGCAGCAGCACAGCAAGTCAGCGCCATCAGATTGCCGCTAAGGATTTGAGCCCACTCGCAGAGCCCGTAAGCTCCTCCCCATCGTCACGGACCCACATTACGTCGGCGGCACAGCAGCGGATCAAGAGAACCAGAAATTTGCTGGAGCTCAAGAATTTTAAGGACAAGTACAACACGCTCGACAGCACATTGTAACATGAATGGAAGCAAAAGTTGGCGCCACCTAGAGGCCTAATTTTTTTGGGGGGTATAATTACTGGGCAAAGCTTGTTCCTTTGTCATTATAATTAACTCATTCACTGCCAAATTTATTCAGGAATTGAAAATATGACAGAGCGCCATTCCCAAATTTGTTCGGGTTTGTGTTTTACTTGCTGGGGTGCCGATAAAGTGCTGGCCAGACCTCTGGCAATATTTTCCCTTCCACAAGGGGGCAGCATTTGCCTTTTTTCCATGTTTGCTCTTTGTTTCAGCTTCAGCTCTATAAGTGCTCTATAAACCAATATGTATGGATTGTATTGTATTTTGGACA